>NW_020185326.1:523598-553182 GCF_003031525.2 Neophocaena asiaeorientalis asiaeorientalis | reverse complement strand
ACAGTGAGAGGCCCGCGTACCGCCAAAAAAAAAAAAAAATAAATAATAATAATAATAATTTTTATAGTGAATACTTGAAAAGAAAACAGAAATTTCCATTAAAATATCCCTATGAGATCTAACATGCAACCAGGGGATAATAATAGCTAATAACTATTGAGAGCTTTTAGTCAGTTTAACACTATTCTAAGTGTTCTATATGAATTAAATAATATAAGTTTCATAACAACCTTATGATACAGGTACTAATATCACATTATTCCTATTTTACAGATGAAGAAACTAAAGCAGAGTGGTTTCATAACTTACCCAAGGTTTAATGACTAGTTATTTAATAGAGCCAGGCTGGGACCCAGTGATTCTGGCACCAAACCCCACATCCTTAAACACTGCTACACTGCCTCTCAGTAGAAGGACTAAGCTCAACTGTGGGGAGGAGGGGCTAGCTATAGTCTTCTATTTCTGACTTATAAGGCTACTGCTTTGTTTAATAGGCTGCAGGTGTATTAATTAGGTTCTTCAGAGAAGCAGAACCAAAAGGATATCCAGCTGACCCTTGAACAACATGGGTGTGAGATGCGCAGGTCCACTTACACATGGATTTTTTTCAATAAATATTAAAGCCCTGAAATAAGAATTAGGAAACTTTAATGTTAATTATTTGTTTACCATGGAACTTTGACAGGTCTCTTTGAAAATAATTATATGAAACTTTAAATTATATCTAGTAAATTTCCAATTCAATATAGCACTCATCTCTATACTATCCCTAAGACATGTTCATCCTACTACTTCCAAAAGAATATTAGTAGTCAAGAGTTCACATATGCATAAGATAATCAATTTTTTGAGCAGAATAAGTATTGTCAATCTTTAAAAATCTTTCTTATATGAAGCCATAATGTGTTTTCCTGCTAATTGTTTTAAGAGCCATTCTATGAAATGACAAATAATAAAATTGTATTTCTGAATGTCCTGCTTTTTTTATTGAGATGTAATTGCTATATAACATTGCATAATTTTAAGGTGTACAATGTATTAATTTGATACAATTTTATACTGCAATATGATTACCACCTTAGCTTTTATACTGCAATATGATTACCACCTTAGCTTAGCTTTTGTAGCTTTTAGCTTCAAAATACACTAATCGTAACTCTCACAAGCTTTACCCTTTCAATGTAGTTTTCACATATTTCATATTCTGGACACCCTCTGGAAACACTTTATATAGCCCAAGATTCTTCTGAAAACATACTATTCAGAAGTAAACCAAATAATTTCAAGGCCGCATAATCATTATGGAGAACAATGGGAAATTCATGACTCCTGTCATCGGTTCTGTTGTGTTATATTGATATTCTATGTTCCAATAAGTTTTTAAAGCTAGTGGTTTTTTGTCTCCAATGTCTAGGTATTTTTTAATTAAATCCTCTGAAATTACTTTCCAAAATATTATCAGTTTTCAGTTACTTCACAGAAATTACCCCAAACTTATTAGCTATTAAATCACAATTATGTGGGTCAGGGATCCAGGCGTGGCCTGCCGTGTCTTCTGGCTCTGAATATTTCACAAGGCTGCAATCAAGGGGCTCAGCCAGAACTGAAGTCATCGTAAGGATCTGTCACATGGTTGTGTGGCAGGGTTAAATTTCTCATAGGTTTTTGGACTGAGGAACTCAGTTGCCTGGTGACTGCTGACCTGATGACTTTCTTCATTCCTTGCTGGATGAGCATCTCCATAGGGCAAATGGTTTCATCAGCAAGAGAGTGAGAGAAAGCCAGAAAGATGACAGTTTTCGGTAACCTAATCTTCGAAGTAACCTCCTATCACCTTGGCCATATTTTATTTTGTAGAAATGTGTCACTAGGTGAGCCCATGCTATAGGGGAGGTAATTATGCAAATAGATACTAAAATGTTGGATTAATTGAGAGCCTTTTCAGGTGCTGCCAAACACAGCATATTTTATTTTCAAAGTACAGTGTTGGCCATAATCACAAAGCTTCTGCATGCTATACTAAGTTTACATACTTAATGAAATGGCATTGAGATTTTCATTAGAAGGTGACAATTATTTCCAAGCATTACTATTAGTGTTGTGTAAAATATAACTAAGATAAATATTTTTCCATATATGGTTCAAAATGATAGTTCCTTACTCCTCAGCCATAAAAAAGAATGAAATCATGCCACTTGCAGAAATTATCATGCTAATTTGGATGAATGGATGGACCTAGAAATTATCATACTAAGTGAAGTAAGTCAGAAAGAGAAAGACAAATATATGATATCACATACGTGGAATCTAAAATATGACACAAATGAACTTATCTACGAAATAGAAACAGACTCATAGACATAGAGAACAGACTTGTGGTTGTCAAAGGGCAGGAGGGGTGGGGGAGGGATGGATTGGGGGTTTGGGATTAGCAGTTGCAAACTATTATATATAGAATGGATAAACAACAAGGTCCTACTGTATAGCACAGGGAACCATATTCAATATCCTGTGATAAACCATAATGGAAAGGAATATGAAAAATAATATATATATGTATTATATATATGTAGCTGAATCACTTTGCTGTACAGCAGAAATTAACATTGTACATCAACTATACTTCAATAAAATAAGAAAAAGATAGTTCCTCTGGTAGTGTTACCAGATCAAACTATATTATTATAAAATAGAATAATTAATAAATTCACAAGGAATTACACAACATTCCTCAATAACAGATGTTCTTTAATCGACTTGGGTTGTATAGACTGTGTGTTTTCACTATTCGGATAACTGAGAATAGCTCAAACTACTAAGAATGTACAATTTCCTGTCTAGATATTATAAACATTTTTCATTGTCCAGGAAACCGTCAAACTTCCAGTAGTTCAACTTATCTTGCAGAATATATGGGTACCACGTGTGTACATTCCTAAGGATTATTGATAGGACCAGAATTCTATATACTAAATATCAAATAATTTATCTCAAAACATATGAAAAGTCTACCAAGAAGAATTAATGTCTTTACGAAAGCAAGTATTCCTTTGGGAGAATGTAAAGCAATTATCTACATTAATGAGTTTTGTTGGAAATTTCCTTAATTATTTTAATTAGTATTTTATTATTAAAATAAAATATATGTGGAATTTAATTTTTTTTTTAATTCAGGAGGATAGAAAGTTAAAATTCAAATTATCTCTCTTTCTCAACACCAAGTCCTAGTCTCCAGAGACAAGTTATACATAGTTTTACAACCCAATGCCTAGTCTATTTATATATGCGGGTATACACTGAGACTGAAAGCATAATTTTTTCTATATAAATGGGATCATAATTTAATACTATCCTGCCACATTTTTTTTTTTTTTGCGGTATGTGGGCCTCTCACTGCTGCGGCCTCTCCCGCTGCGGAGCACAGGCTCCGGACGTGCAAGCCCAGAGGCCACGGCTCACGGATCCAGCCGCTCCGCAGCATGTGGGATCCTCCTGAAGCGGGGCACGAACCCGTGTCCCCTGCATCGGCAGGCGGACTCTCAACCACTGCACCACCAGGGAAGCCCCTATCCTGCCACATTTGATTTCACTAATGATGTCTTGAGTATATAACGTGAAAGAATACACACATGCACACACATATAATCTTCATTTAAAAAAAATTCTGTACATGATATTCCATTGTTTGGATGTACCATTATATATTCTAATGGTTCCATAAACATCAGTAATAATTTTTCATTAATATATAAATGCTGTGGTGAATATATATGAACTTTTATCTATTTGTTCTTTTGTGAATATATCTATAACTATATGCCTATCTACCTACCTATCTGATAGACATATATCAAGTTGTCCTAGCACCATTTGTTGAAGACACTATTTTTTTCCCTACTGAATGATTACTCTTATTGAGATATTATCTTGAGATCAATCTTATGGCAATATAAATATTTTACTTTTATTTTAATTTTTAAAATATTTTGTCCATAAAAACCATCTGTCTCTACATTTTTTTTTCTGATGTGATCTGAAGTGTCTAGCAAAGAAGTCCTGTATACAGTTTTTTTCTCCTATTTATATCTAAGTATTTCCTTAGGTAATTGTAAATAGTTTTATATTTTTAACATATGTATTCACTATGTTCACTGCTAGTATTATAAATACAATTGATTTTTGTATGTGTATCCTATGATAAATATATGTGTTTATGTTTATCATGTGACCTTGCTGAACTCAATTATAAATTCCAGGAGTGTTGTAGATCTGTGTCATTGTCTATATGGAAAATAATGATATCTGCAAATAGAAACTATTTTATTTAACTTTTATTTCTTTTTTTTTTTTTGCCTAATTGCATTGGCTAAACTTCTAGCACTGGTGAAAAGAGAGGTGAAAGTGGACAAATTTCCTTGTTACTGTATTAAGAGGAGAATAGTCAGTCTTTCACTATTAAGTATAATATTAGCAGAAGGTTTTTTGAAGATGCTCTTTATCAAATTGAGGATGCTTACCTGTAATCCTATTTTTCTGACAGTTTTTACATGAATCGGTGTTGAATTTGATTAAATGCTTTTCTGCATCATTTGAAATAATCACATGATTTTTTCTTTAGACTTTTTATGTGGTGGAATACGGTAATTAATATTTGGATACTGAACCAGCCTTTCATCCCTGGGATCAACCCTAGCTTGACATGGTGTATAATTATTTTACATACTGTTGAAAGTTCTTTGCTAATGTTAAGGATTTTTGTGTTTATACTCATGAAGGGTATTGTTCTTTACATTTAGTGTTTGTAGTGTATTTGTCAGGTTTTTGTAATACTTTAATATTAGTTTCATAAAATGAATTGAGAACTGTTCACTCCTAGTTTTTGGAAGAAATTGTATAGAATTTATTTTAATTCTCCTTTAATCATTTAAGAAATTCTTCAGTAAAATCATCTGGCTCTGGAAATTATTTACTTTGAAAAAATTTTAAATTGTGAATCCAATTTCCTGAATACTCATAATGCTGAAAAAAAAAGGGGGGGTTCAGATAATCTATTTCTATTAAGTTTTTTTTTTTTTTTTTTTTTGCAGTACTCAGGCCTCTCACTGTTGTGGCCTCTCCCTTTGCGGAGCACAGGCTCCGGACGTGCAGGCTCAGCAGCCATGGCTCACGGGCCCAGCCGCTCTGCGGCATGTGGGATCTTCCCGGACCGGGGCACGAACCCGTGTCCCCTGCATCGGCAGGGGGACTCTCAACCACTGTGCCACCAGGGAAGCCCTCTATTAAGTATTGATAGAAGGGTTGTGGTGGTTAATTTTATGTGTCAACTTAAACATTATTAAACATTATTTCTGGGCATGTCTGTGAGGGTGTTTCCAGATGAGACTAGCATTTGACTTAGTGGACTCAGTAAACAAAACTGTTCTCCCCATTATCCAATCCATTAAGGGCCTGATAGAACAAAAGTTGGAAGAAGGAGGGAAATCATTCCTTTTTGCTTCCTGCCTGCCCGCTTGAGGTGAGACATTTCATTTCATCTTCTTTGAACCTAGGAGTTGGATTTAAGCCATCAGCAACCCTGGTCCTTGGGCCTTTGGCCTTGGACTGAATTATACCACCATCTTTCCTGGCCTGCAGCTTGCAGACAGGCAACCACAGGACTTCTGTTGTTTGCTGTATACACTTTTATGACTGCTATACCTTTTTGGTGGATTGACTCTTTATTCCTTTTATAATATCTATCTCTGTCTCTAGTAAGTTTATTTGTCCTGTGTCTACTTTTTCTGATATTAATATAGCCACTCCAGCTTTCTTTTTATTACTGTTTGCATGATAAATATTTTTCTACCCTGTTAATTTGCAGTTACCTATATTATTATATTTGAAATGAGTTTCTAGTAGATAGCATATAGTCAGGCAATGTTTAATCCACACTTTTAATCTATGTGTTTTAATTGGTATATTTTTGAGCATTACATCTAATATAATTATTGATATGTTAGGGCTGAAGCCTGTCTTTTCATTTTTTGTTTTCCATTTGTTCTATTTTCCTGTTTCCCTTTTTTATTTTGCTGCCTACTTTTAGATTACATTTCTTAGAATTTTATTTTGTTTGATTCAATTTTTTAGTGTATCTCTTTGTATAGCATTTTTAGTGTTTGATCCAGGTATTATAAACATATAATTATAAATGTTTATATATAATTATAAATTATATATAAGTATAAATATTATATAAAAGTATATAGGTATATATAATATAATGTATACATGTGTAATTATATGTAATATTATATACTACATATAAGTAAAACTTATCAGAGTCTACTAGTGTAATTTTACCAGGTTGAGTGAAGTGTAGAACATTTACCTCTCTTTACATCCTTTTATACTCCCCACTGATCATATAATCTTCTTAAATATTTACTCCACATACATTTATAACCATATCACACAGTGTTAAAATTATTGCTTCAACTATCAAACATAATTAAGAAAACTACAGAAGGGAAGAAACAGTGTGAACACCCAAGACATGGTACATTTCTGATGAATGAAGACCACAGAGTGTTCAGAGTTGGCCCATATGAATGTGCCTTATTTGCCAATAACTTTAAACGAATGGCACCTATTACTCTCTGTCATGATTTGATCAATAGTCTCACTAAAAAGACAAACAGCCATAGAAAAAGGCAAACATTTGCAGCAAAAAGGGTTGACTGGTGATAATCACCAATACAATAATAAGTAATAAAATAATAAAATAAAAGTAAGAATTTTGGGGCTTCCCTGGTGGTACAGTGGTTAAGAATCTGCCTGCCAACGCAGGGGATATGGGTTCGAGCCCTGGTCCAGGAAGATCCCACATGCCATGGAACAACTAAGCCTGTGCGCCACAACTACTGAAGCCCGCGCACCTAGAGTCCATGCTCTGCAACAAGAGAAGCCACCGCAATAAGAAGCCCAGGCACCACAATGAAGAGTAGCCCGTGCTGACTGCAACTAGAGGAAGCCCGTGTGCAGCAACGAAGACCCAACACAGCCAAAAATTTTTTTAAAAAGAACTTTACTTATAATAAATAAATTAAAACTAAGAAAGTTAATACTGTTCGCAAGTATACAGACCCAGATTGTTAAAAATTTCAAGATTTCTAAATTCTGCTTTAACACTCTGGAGACACTTAACTTTTTCTGTTTTGCTATTTACATTATTGTACTAATGAACGGCTAAGCTCTTTAGCTATAGCAGTTTGTGTAGCTGATCTTGGGATCACTGTGATGACTCTATAAGACTGTTTAAGCGTAAAATAGTGGAAAGGCACAGAACTTACTAGGTGGAGTCAAATGAAAGAGAGGAGTTAAGTGGATGAACCCCTGGATCAGAAAGTAGAAAAAGAGAACAGAGCATAAACTCAAATAGCTATAGGCACTTTAAGAAGAAAGATTTAATAGTTTCATTATAGCTATCCTTGAATTATCATTTGTTGCACCATTAAAAAAAAAAAAGAATTGGCATACCACAAACTAAAGTCCTTGTTCAATAATTGCAGAAAATGATCTGCATCTGTATATGACTTAAAGAGGTACCTTCAAATTGTTTAAAAAAAACTCTTATAGTTTGGATTAATTTTTATATGCTAAACATATTTTAAAAAACTATAAATAGTTTACATCCAGGAAATTTATTGAGATAGACATTTTTCTCATTTCCCTTAATGTCAACCATAACACAAATTAGACATTTCTATGACACTTAACAAAAGACCTTAATAAATAGAGGCATCTCAAAGAAAAAGTCACCTTAGAAAGTCATAACACTGAGCAGCAATGAAAAATATTTTCTTCTGAATATAATTATTGCTTTATATAGACATCATTCTGTTTAAAATTTCTTCCCATCAAATATCTCCAAAGATAATTTGAACCATTCAGCTTCAACTGAAAAGACAAACTTTTAAGAATATATTGCTGATCAGAGTAATCACTGTTTAAGTTCTTTAGGGAAATATTACCTGTAAGAAAGATATAAAGAATTGGGAAATTGTGTACCATTAAATCAAGATATTTCTTTAAAAGTTTAAGAGGATAGAACTGTCAAAACTAAAGAAAAGTAGAGCTAAATGTGCATCAATCATTATTTTTAGGCATAATATTTGGCTGGTATAAAGTTCTCAAATGTATTAAATGGGACTATAATAATGATTTAAAGACAATGCAAGAAAGCATAATAAAATGAATCTACATTATAGACAAGGATATGCTAATTAAAATTTGCCAATTCCATCTAAGTATATGACTTATTAGACCTATTAGGAACTACTAAAACCTTTATTAATTTTGAGTTGTACTCCTTATCCAGTGCTCTGGATGAATGTCCACGTGAAGTACAGTAGGATAGCTTGTGTTTCTTAGGATTCTGAGTAAACACATGAAGTTGGGTTATAGTCCCAGCCTTCTTTATTTGAAAGTTATTGGTTTAGATCATGGGAAATTTTGAGATCTCCTTTGACTGAACTTTGGTTCTTTGGCATTTGGAGTACTTTCTTTGTAGAAATCTTATTTGGATTATTTTTCTTTGTAGATATCTTTTTAGGACTTTTTTTCTCTTTGTTGCTATTAATTTGGTGCCTCCCTTCCCCACTGGAAACTCACTCTTCTGATTTTCCTCCTCTAAAGACTCCTGTTGACCATTTGCTCTGTCACTATGGTGCTAACTCTGTCTGCTTCCTTCCTTGTCGGCATGATTTGATTAAGAATAAGTTGGAATTTGAATGACCTTTGGGGGGGAACTTAAGTTCTCCCCTAAGTGGTTTATCTAGGACCTCTCCCTTCCCATCATCCCAGATCCTTTTCCCTTTTTTATTTTACCATTTTTGATCTTCCCTTCAGATCCCTTGAATATGTCCTCCTTTGAAACTTCTACCTCCTCCTTCCTTCCGTTCACTCCTGCCAGACCTTTCCTTTCTCACTCCAGCCCCTCAGCTTTCCATAGTATTTGAGTTTTTGGCCTTTTACCCCCATCAGGGGCTCTGCAAGGACTCAGCAACCCCAAAGGCAATTACTGAGGCTGACAAAACTAATTGGAAACAGCTGTATATTTTATCTACTACAAGAGTTTTGGAGACAACCATATGCCCACTTAGTTCCTCCTCAGTATCTCACTCCAAAATTAGTCCACTACCTGCTTAATATGAGGGCTAAAGCCTCCAACCAATATTTATGAAGGAGATTTTTAAGATTTTCTTTTACCCTACCTCCTAATATTGTCACTTTGGGGGTTAGGGTTTTAGCATATCAATTTGGGGGGTGGGGACACAAATTCAGTAAGTAACCATCCTCAAGACCATATACAGCACCAGGGACTGTATCATTTCACTAATTCTGTGGCTGTCATTTATTTAAAAGAAATTGTGACCAGATACCACCTTGAAAATTCAGTGACAGGATGGCATGAACATAAGCATGTACTGCTTTGGGCTGTGCAGAGGTGGATTGTAGAATATGCTATTACTTCCCAAACATTTTCCCTCCAACTATAGCATTGTGAGGGCACGTTGGTTCAATTTCTAACTACTAGCATATGCCTCTGTTTTCTTGAAAGATTCCTGTGCCAGCTGAGTCTGTTATACTTGTGTCCTCAGAAGCCAGAAACACTGAAAATGTAACACCCTCTGGGAACAATACACACTGATGTCTAATGAGAATTCAGGTATATATACCCCAGTGTCTTGCCCCACAGGTGAAATAAACCTGAGACACATGTTCTCCAGTAGGATTCCAAAGTTATCTGCAATGGTAACATGCTTGACAGCAGGGCTTGTACTTGTTTTGTTTGGAGGTAAATTGAGTTCTAGAACAGTGCCTAACACATAACAGCCAGTCATTATAAAACCTGGCATAGAGCAGAAGGTAGTATACAGTCTGTTCTGTTAAATGAATTAATTGATGAATGGATTTTCTACAAAATGATATATAAGTCACAAGACAGTGCAAAGACTTGATAACATATGTATGAATTCTATTAAAACTATTGTGTTTCTTTAGTGTGGTTGGTGGTGGGGGGAGCATCGATAATACTCATATCACTATAAATCAATCACAGTAAGTCTGTCAGCCAATCCTGTGGTGAATCCTATGCATGAAGTCAGCAGTCATTGGAGATAACACAATCAAGCTTACGAATAGTTAACAATTGTAATTAAGTGGACCTGCCTATTGATCCTTCCTTATCTTAGTTTTGAGTAGTTAAAGAACAAGATTGAATATTCTCCCATTAGTTTTAGGTACTCAATTGTCTGAAGGCAAAAGTACAGAACTAAATGATTTATGAAGGTCTCATAGCTCTTTGAATAAAAGTTTAGTCCAATCCCAATTAAATTAAATGCTAGGAGAAGTTCTAATTAAAAGTAGAATTGTTTTTATCAGCAGCCTACATTGCCTCTTCCAACTTCTTTCTATAATATCTCTGAGGACAAAAGGGATAACAAAACCAAATAAACACAAAAATATCTACAAAGCCCTGTTTATGTTAAGATGAAATAAAACCTAATGTTAGAATTTTGAAGAACTCTGACAAATAAAGCTGAATTGAGATAATGACAACCTAAGCTTTCTTTCATGACATCCACAGTTTTACCTCATAAAACAGAATAATTTACAAAATATAGAAAGGTATTGCATACCCTAGCCATCTCTTCCCTTGAGTCTAAGTCCCATTGTTTGAGAAAAAAATGAATAAATAAACATAAATAAAAAACTGGACAGTCTTAACTCTGTTGTGCAGATATTCCTGTTAGAGAAGTCCAAATCCTGTGTCTTTCTGTTCTTCTCACAGTTTTTCTATATTCACTCAGAGAGGAATTTCTTCAAAGAAAACAAGTAAAAGATACTTATCTGAGAATAGGTATATGAAGGGACAGAGAGGAAACTAGTAGCATTTCCTAATGGAATGAGATTAATTCAATGCATCTGAAGGCACATCATCAAATCCTGGTGAAATTTGACTACTAAATATTTCATTATCTTTTCTATTCCACTGTTTTTCTCCAAACACTTGACCACTGTGGTAGCTTCCTAATATCCTCAACTCCTTTCCTCTTTTAACCTTCTTTTCTTCGAAGGTCTTTAGAAATGCATATCTTAATAGGTAAAGCCTTATTTAAAATGGCTTCTCAATGGTCTTAGAAATAAAAACAAACAAACTTAGCCTATGATGACCTTAAGGTCATGGCCACATCTATGTACTAAAATTAATCTCATGCCCCTTTCTACTCCTTCTTTGCACCTCAGTCACACACATTCTTTTTTTTTTTTTTTTTTTTTTTGCAGTACGCGGGCCTCTCACTGTTGTGGCCTCTCCTGTTGGCGGAGAACAGGCTCCGAACGCGCAGGCTCAGCGACCATGGCTCACGGGCCCAGCCGCTCCGCGGCATGTGGGATCTTCCCGGACCAGGGCACAAACCCGTGTCCCCTGCATCGGCAGGTGGACTCTCAACAACTGCACCACCAGGGAAGCCCACACACATTCTTTAAGTTCTCTAAACAGGACATCCTCTCTTATGTCTAATACCACTGCATATGCATTGACTCTTCGGGAAATTTTTCCTCCCACCTTTCCTTGAGTTTGGATCATTTGCAGTCAATTCCTTGGGGAAGACTTCCCTGATCACCAGAACTAGAGCAGCCTTTTCTACCCTCCTATACTTACATCTCTCACATTATTTTAAATTATATATCTAACTATTTATTGTATTTTTTTGTACTTCTTTGAACACGTACTCCAGGAAATCAGTGTGTTTTATTCACCATTTTATCCTTGGCAGTTAACACAGTGTCTGGTGCTTGACAAATGTTCAATATATTGTATGTATATGAATATATATATATGTAATGAATGAATGAATTGAAGTAATGGGAAAAGCTGAAGTTCTATATGGGAAATCCACATTAGATGAAGCCCTAAGAAAAGTATAATTATACACCCCAAGCTTCACTTACAGGTGCAAAACAGAAAAAGAGAATCGTTGTCTCAGAAATGCAAATAGAGCAGAGACAAGGGAAGTTAACACACCATATCAAAGCATTCTGATTATATATAACTTATTCAAGGGCAACTTAATATTCAACATAAACAGCCTGAGAAAACTACCACATAATACTCTACTGAAAGAACAAAATTAGAGTACACCACTAAAAAGTATCTATTATAGGATCTAGTATAAAATTAAGATACTTGTGAATATATTTAGTAACTTTTAATAGAATACAACAAAAATGGCTGTATTAAACATGACTAGAAAGCCTTACGGATAGGACCAACTCTGCTGAAAATATAGAAGGTTTGAGGTGAAAAGATGAAGTAGGATGATAAACTTGATGAATAAGCAAGGAAGATGACAAGGAAAATAAACAAGAGAACACTGAGAATGATGGTCAACATTGACAATCAACATTGTTTTGAATGTATAAATGAAGCAAATTATGAAAATAACTTGTTAGGAAATAGGTACCAAATTACCATTCTATAAAAATGATATCATTATTCTAGAGATTCATGTTAAGAACTATAAAGGCTCTGACGTTTTAATGAGCTTGCAACAGTTCCATGGATTCTGGTAGAAGATAGGATACTCCTTGTCAGAGACAAAGGACTTATTATCATGGAACAGCATGCAGCATGAGCTCCATGTTTGCATCAGTTCCTCTTACCTCCCAAGTCCTATAAGACCCAGACAGATGCTGCACACAAAGTGGGTTTGTGTTGTACAGCTGAGGAAGTCAAAGTTTAGGAAATCTTGATTTTTTTTTTAAGTAATTAGTAAAAGTTCATTGTGCACACAACAAAAAGAAAATTCACGAACCAAGTACACTCAAAACAAAACATGGAGGAAAGCTCAGGGGTATAGAGTTGTCCCTCCATATCTGTGGGGGATTGGTTCCACGACCCCTACTAAGACAGTAAAATCCTTGAATGCTAAAGTTCCTTATATAAAATGGTATAGTTTTTGCCTATAACCTACCCACATCCTCCCACAAACTTTAACTCATCTCTAGATTACTTATAATACCTAATATTGGGTTGGCCAAAAGGTTCCTTCGGGTTTTCCATAACATCTTATGGAAAAACCAGAAGGAACCTTTTGGCCAACCCAGTACAATATAAATGCTATGTAAATAGCTGTAAATTCAATGTAAACCCCATGTAAATAGTTGCTGGCTTGCAGGAAATTGCTTTTTGGAACTTTCTGGAATTATTTTTCTGAACATTTTTCATGCTTGGTTAGTTGAGTCCAAGATTGTGGAACCCATGGATGTGGAGTTATAAAGCAGCTTGTATTAGTGAGGAGGTAATGACTGCTTATTCTTCACATTGATTGGTTTCAATATTAGAATTTTCTTAAATGTAGGGAATTGGTTAGCGTTTACCTCATATCAATTTTGGGGAAAAGTTTTTGCCTATGATTTCCAGAGACATAAGCAAGAAGTGACCCAGGTCAAGTTAATCTCATTTGTTTTGCAAAATAAGCTAAATTAAGCTTTGCTTGTATAACTAAACTGGGAAGCCCCAGTCTTTTAAAGGTTTCTAGCAATTCTTCACAATCCTTGTTCCAGAATAGGACAATATCTTTATTTTCCTGGAAAGCAAACAAATCTAGCTTCTTCCCTAGAGGGAGGCACTATTTCTATCTAACAAAGCTGTTAGCTATATACAAATAACTTTGAAAAGATAGCCTGTTAAAAAATCTGTATTGCATCTGCTTGAAAGACGTCCAGCAAGCCAAGGCCTCCATGGAGAATTAGCTGACAACAAGAACAACAACAGAATATAAAATTTTTCTGCATATACAGGATAAGAAACATTTAAAAATGGAAACATATATCTTGTTTATACATGAAAGTCTCAATATTGTTGATGAGTACTTTTTGAAATTTACATCTAAATTAAAAATTTTCTAATTGAAATCTCAAGAGATAATTTTTTCCCAAAAAGCTCCTAAAATTTAACTAGTAAAATTTGCCAAGAAAAAATTTGAATTAAAGGGTTATTCAGAGAATTTTTGCATCTTGAATAACGATAGTTTTAAAAATGTAAATTGTTTAAATGTGTTTATGGTAACAGAAAATGGTCATTTGATCAATTGATCAGAATATCATACTATGATCTGAGTATCTCTGTTTCTTCTATATTTATAGTATTTCCATTTCCATATATTCCATATAGATTCCCATATGCATATCTATTTTCAAATGCAGTTCAAAAGCACATTACTTAAATCTAATAAATCAATTTTTTCACATTTCAATATATTTGAATTCAAGATGCCTCTTAAAATTAACATGTGATATGAAAGTTTATATTTTCAAAACACAGATATAACTAAAGAGATGTTTTGTCTTACAAATTAGAAAACTGAGAAAATATGAGACTATAAAATACATACTCATTTTATATAAAGCAGTAATTTGAGCTAATTTAACTAAGTATACCCATATGGTTAAAATAAATTTAAATAAGCATACTTATATGCTTGGTTTGTATATATATATATATATATATATATATATATATATATATATAGACATAAAAGCATCTATCTATCTATCTATCAATCTATCTATCATCCATCTACCCATCATCTATATGTAAAGAGAGGGATCTCATTTAAACCAAAAGACAGCAAATGATTATGGAATTTAGAATAAGGATGTCTTCCTCACTCCACTTGTAGACTTTCATATTAAAAGAAATAGATGAATTTAAGACCTCTTTATGCCAAAAAATCATTAACAAAAACTTTAAAAGTCCAAGAAACAGTTTCATGCTATAGGATAAAGTGTTAATTTCCTTAATATTTTTTGTATTCTTACAAACCAAGTAGAAAAAGACCTTTTGAGGACACAGGTAGAAGGCAGCCATCTACCCACAAGCTGGGAAAATAGCTCTCACCAGAATACAAATTTGCAGACACCTTCATCATAGCCTCCAGAACCATGAAAAAAATCAGTATCTGTTGCTTAAACCATCCAGTCTGTGGTATTTTATTATGGCAGCCTAAGCAGACTAATATACTTGTAGATACTTTAAACATATTTGATAAAATGTCATCTTCATTCTTGATTTTTAAAAATAAATTAGTAAGTCAAAAATAATGGAATGTTTACTAACCCTAACCAATATTATAAAGATCAGTATGAGGATGGTTGCTAAAAAATCATATTATCATTATTCTGAAAGTTACATTAAAATGTTTAAAGAAGCTAAGAAAAATAAATGTATTCTACAGAAGACCAATAAAATTTGACATATGATTTTCACCTGAGAAAAAGGTAACCATCTATAGCAAAACTGAGATAGTTTAGTAATGCAGTTGGTTGAAAATTATATATTGAGAATCTTACACTAAGCAAATAATAGTTTGAAATGTAAACAAAAATTTCAGAGATAAAGTAAAAAATTTAGATACTTCAAAATAAAATGAACAAAACTGCAAGGAATTTAAGAAGAAAGCTCAAATCTTTAATGAAGTACCTAGAAAAACTTTGAATAAATGGAGAAGGCACAATGGTTTCCTCTTATTTTAAAGGTTGTTGTCTTTTAAAAAAATTTCCCTATTTAAATTGTGTGTGTGTGTGTGTGTGTATTTATGTGCAAATAGCTCAAACACCACATTAATATTGGTTTACTCTTCTTGAAGAGATTTTGGCCAATTTAAGAATTGTTTTACATTCTCTGCCAAATTTTTAACTTTCAAAATATATGAATGCTTAATTAGTGAAGTATTTAAAATACAATGTTGACTTACATTCATCACTCACCTGTAACTATGTACAAAACACATGGCTCCCTCCTCTGCAAAGTATCAAGCTCATATCACATATTTTTCAATAATTCCAAAAACCTCATTCAAAACATTGCTGGGTTGAGTATACACTTTCTCAGGGCAAAGAACATATTAACAAAATGACTATATGTATATTATGCTATATAATATGCTGTACATATAAAAACATATAGTTGGTTATAGACTGATCTAGGTCGACAACTGGCAAGTCAATGGATCAGTTTGCAGAAAGCACAAACACATCCTTTAGAAATTTAGTAGCATCCAGAGACTGTGAGAAATTCATGTGAGTTCTTTTTCATTTTTTATCTATTTATTTTTCTAATGCAATTTCTGCCTCACTTTTTGACTCAGCCCATATATTTTCATGCTGGTTTCTGAAATTAATGGCCATATGGCATCTTGTGAATTGAACCACTTTTGAAGTTCTGGTGCTAATATATTAAAAGATCAGTCTTTTAAAAAATGCAATTTAACTCTAACATTTCCTTCAACTGTGAATATTTTGACTTACAGTGTATTTAAGAATATCCTTTGAGACGTAGCAATTTCAATAACATGATGGAAGTATTTTAATAGAAGTAAAGTGATGGAATAAGACACATATTCTTAAAATAAATTAGTTAAAAGTTTAATAGCTATTTGACTCTTCAGTTATTTAATTTATGTAAGTGAATGACCTTATTATGTGAGTATAGTATTGTCCTTACTCAACATAACCACATAATTATCTGATAAAATACTTGTGTAATATTTCATATATCACATTGTTATGGGTAAGGTACTTCCTTTTGTTTGAATTCTTCCTTAGTGATAATATATTCTCTCTCTCTCTCTATCTCTCCCTCTACCTCTCTTTTTCTCCCTCTCCCTCCCACTCCCCCGTACGTATGTATGTGTATGTCTCTCTCTCTCTCTCTCTCTCTCTCTCTCTCTCTCTATATATATATATATATATATTTATTTATTTATTTATATATATATGCTATCTCCCGTTTACACAAAGTTCCTTGAGGTCAAGCATTACTCAGTTCTCTGTTCCAGTCCCTAGAGGAACAGTATGCAGGTTAATATAAAGTAATCAGTAAATATTTGTTGAATTCAGCTTTACTCCATTATTTAGGATTACTATTTATTTAGGATTGGTGTTGTGGTACAGGTATTTGGAGCTTGAGATTAATCTAAATTCATCATATCTAGAAGACTGATAGGAGATAAATGATTTGTATAATTTTCCCCTGGCTCAATTCTTGAAACTTCCATATTAGCTTTAGAAAAGGGAGAGGAGCTATGAGTAAAACTATATGAGTAAAAACTATAAAACTCTGCATGATATGAGGAATTAATTTTGCCACCCTCTCTAAACATAATTCACCAAAAGTAGAATGTGTTAAGCTATTTCACCTTGTAATGACTTTGGCAACTTAATATGTAGCTACTTGAATAAATGTTGTTCAAGATATAATAAAGTAAAAAAAAATTCTGAGAATGGGTTTTGATTATTGAATAATTAAATCTGTATACAGGAAAGGAAAGATGCCACTGATATATGAAGCATCCGAGGATACAAGGCTTATGAGGACAAAAATACATTAGATTGGAAGCACAGAAATCAGCAAATGCTTGTCTAGTTATTTATCAAACGGACAGTCTCCACATTACAATAATACTATATTTTGTATACTCTCACCAATGCATTTGTTCCTTTCAAGTCATCAGAATCTATTATGGTATATTTTACATATATATAATATACATTTTTAAATCTCTTTTTTGAATTTTCACATTTTGATTAATAATTTCCAGTAGATTTTATATCAAAGGGAAGGGCAATATGTATTCTTTTTTATTGTGGTAAAAAACACATAACATGAAGTTTACCACCTTAACAACTTTCAATGTACAGTACAGTTGCGTCATCTATATGCAGATTGACATGCAACAGATCTGTCCAATGTTTTCATCTTGGAAAACAGAAACTCTATACCCACTGAACAAAAACTTCCCTTTTCCCCTCTTTCCAGACCCTGGCAACCACCATTCTACTTTCGGTTTCTAAGAGCCTGACTACTTTGGATACCACAGATAAATGGAATCAGGCAATATTTGTTTATTTGTGACTGTCTCATTTCACTTAGCATAATGTCCTCCAGGTTCATCTATGTTGCAGCATATGATAGAATGACCCCCTTTTTAAGGCTGAATAATATTCCATTGCATGTATATACATTTTCTTTATCCATTCATCTGTTGATGGGCATTAGGTTACTTCTACCTCTTGGCTATTGTGAATAATGCTGCAATGAACATGAGAGAGCAGATATCTCTTGAAGACAGTGATTTCATTTCCTTTGGATATATACCCAAAAGAGGGACTGCTGCATTATATGGTAATAGTATTTTTAATTTTTTGAGAAATGTGTATATTGTTTTCCATAGAGGCTGCACCATTTTACATTCCCAACAGCAGTGAATGAGGGTTCTAATTTCTCAATATCCTCTCCAACAATTTTTTTTATTATTTTTAAAAAATAAATTAACTTATTTATTTTTGGCTGCTTTGGGTCTTCATTGCTGCGCGGGCCTTCTCTAGTTGTGGCAAGTGGGGGCCACTCTTCATTGCGGTGCGCAGGCTTCCCATTGCAGTGGCCTCTCCCGTTGCGGAGCATGGGCTCTAGGCACACGGGCTTCAGCAGTTGTGGTGCATGGGCCCAGGTGCTCCACGGCATGTGGGATCTCCCCGGACCAGGGCTCGAACCTGTGTCCCCTGCATTGGCAGGCAGATTCTTAACCACTGTGCCACCAAGGGAAGTCCCTATTTTGTTATTTTTGTTTGTTTGTTTTGTTTTGTTTTAATAGTGGTCATACTAACAGGTGTGAGGAGATATCTCATTGTGGTTTTGATTTGCATTTCTCTGATGATCATTGATTTTCATATGCTTGTTGGTCACCTGTATATCTTCATTGGAGAAATGTCTAATCAAGTCCTTGGACCATTTTTTTTTAAATCAGTTATTTGTTTTCTTGTTATTGAGCTGGAATTCCATATATTTTGGATATTTGCCCCTTATCAGATACATGGTTTGCAAATATCTTCTCCCCTTCCATAGGTAGCATTTTCACTCTTTTTGCCATGCAGAAGTTTTTAAGTTTTATATAGTCCCATATGTCTATTTTCACTTTTGTTGTCTGAACTTTTGGTATCATACCCAAGAGCTCACTGCCAAATCCGGTGTTATGAAACTTTGCCCCCTATTTTCTCTTAGGAATTTTATATTTCCATCCCTAAGATAAGGACTTTAATACATTTTTGAGTTAATTTTTGATTTGGGATCATTGGTAGGCACATATTTTTTACTCTTAATGTCACTCCACCATTATAATACGGGATAGGGATATTCTTTTCCCATTTTAAACCACTGCAACCTGGTGATGTAAGACCAAATGTTATATTTTCTTACTATTCTAGTTCTATCTATTTTCCTTTTGACAGATTTTTATTTTCCCTCCTTTTTAAAATTTAGATCTGCTCCATCCCAAAGCACTATTAGATTTACTGTTATATTTTATTCTTCACGTTTCTATTTTAGGAAATTGTTAACTAAGTTTCTCTGAGAGATACCAATTTCTTTGTACCCCTACATTGATTCACTGTTTCAGCTTTTACCTGAATACAAAATTTAGAACTTTAAGAGTGCCATCTTTAGAAAGGGGTTAAGTTCTCTTAAGAAATTATTTAAGTAAAAGTCAGAGACTCTGTTCACTTTTTTCTAACCATTAGGCAATGAAAGATTTTTTTTTTCTTTTGCTTTAATGTCTCAAGAGTAGAGACTTTGCCCTTGCCTTAGGTACAGTTGATAAAGAGTGACACTTCCATTGTGAAGCTCTGAAGACATGACGGGTTTTCTGCTTCTAAGGACCAAGGTGATTCAATTCTCTTTTTTATAGTTGAAATGATTAACAGTGAAAACTATAGCTTTTCTTCTTAGGGTAACTAAAATTTTGAGATTTCTCTCTCTCTCTCTCTCTCTCTCAGTCTCTCACTCTCTCTCTGTCTCTGTCTGTCTCTCTCTCTCTATGTGTGTGTGTGTGTTATAATGTGTGTATACAATATATCCATATATGTGTATATGTATGTATGTATTTACAAAGTAACACAGATGCGTAACTTCTCAGGACAAAAGTTAAGATATTAAAAGAATATCAGGCAGATGCTTCATGCTTTCCACCTTTCTCTTTTGTAACTTATAAATGATTTCTGGAGAAATTGAACGGCATAGGCCTTCAATTTTGAGAGTGGTACCATGTACGCTGACTCTTTCAAGATTATCTCCTTTTGCAGGTGACTCAGGGCTTGCAGCAAGGATTTTCCCAGGTTTTTGTAGCAAATTCTGTTGCAAGTGTATGCAGTAATAGGAACTCATCTGTCTTGATGATACTGTTTCCATTTAGTACAAATATAAACTCATAAATAAATTATTCTTACACAGAGCTAAGTTCTAGTTATTCACAAGCGGAGGAAGATCTAATCAGCAAGTCCACTGAGCTATCAGAAGTTTAAGTCTGACACAAAGCAAGAAGAGATGAACATGTTATTGCGGGGTTTGGTCATTATTGAAGTGTTAAAGCATTATATGAGTATGGTTAGCTAGGCTCTAAACAAACGAGTTTTCCTATGTCTCAAAATATACACAAATTCTCAGTCAGCAGTTCATCATTCAACAATCATTCTGGACCATGTTTCATAAATCTAAAACCAAGTCATCAATACTATCCCACAACATACCAGACAGGTTTCCCCTCTTTTAATCCATGTTAGAGAAAAATGCAATATTTTCTAGTTACCTAAGCCCTTTACCTTTGCCTGTGGTTTCCTAGTCTTGTAAGGTACAAAACCTATATTCTATGCTTTATCTATTTCGGGTACAAAATAAAACTCGGGCGCCACAACTACTGAGCCTGTGCTCTAGAGCCCATGCGCCACAACTACTGAGCCCATGCGCCACAACTACTGAGCCCACGTGCCACAACTGCTGAAGCCTGCGTGCCTAGAGCCCATGTTCTACAACAAGAGAAGCCACCACAATGAGAAGCCTGCACACGGCAACAAAGAGCCGCCCCCACTTGCCACAACTAGAGAAAGCCCGTGTGCAGCAATGAAGACCCAACACAGCCAAAAATAAAAAATTAAAACAAATAAATAAAACCCACCTCATTCCCTTTAGCATTCTTCTTAAACTCTTCAGTGCCCCATTTCAGTTATCCAAACAATGATTTTCTAACCTCCTGTAGAAAAGAGAACACTGATACTTGACACTTTCCTGATGAACCTATTTCGTCCAGTTATATCCAAGGAACAAATATTTGTCTCTTTCCACCTGTTTGCTGGAGCAAACTCAGACAATGAAGCATAGTGTGGTGGCCTGTCGAGACTCATTCTTTGCAAAGGGCCAAAGTGTTTTGGTATTTTTGAGGATGACATACAAGAACAGCAACAAAAACCTTTCATTCATTCTGTCACTTTTGCTGATATACTCTGTTGATTACTGATACCTAAATTGTGTCCATCATTGCTCCATCCTCAAAGGGGAGATAATGTCTCCAAAAGAACTGTTCTAGATATCTGGAATGCCTGCAAGAAGCGGAGCATGGCACCTCCCTCCCCAATTGGACAATTCTAAGTTACTGAATGCATCTGAGATATCCTAAAAACTGGAAGGAGGTGATTGAAATACCTTGTTTGAGGGCAATGATGAGAGCAAACCAAAGCTGTAACTTACCCGTTTGATCCCTTAATAAACTTTTTACACTAGTATTACAAATACATCACTCCCAACACCACTGGGCTGTAAACTATGGAGGACAGGGATAATGTCTTACTCTGTCTTGAATTTGCAGACATTGGCAAGACACTAATACCTAAAGTATAGTCAATAAATAATGGCTGAATAAATCCATATTTGTGTGATAAATCTATCTTCCCTTTCTTTCCCTTTTCATATTATACTTTAAGTTTCTGTCAAGCATGCTATTTTACTTTATTTTGTAATTTTACCATCTTACATTAGTTTTTGTAGTGATCCTTAGAGTCAGACAGGTTATCCATTGCACCACTGGCCCTCCTATTAATCCTTCCAGTCAGTCTAGGAATGGTTGACTCTCTGCTTAAGCACAAAATGTTCTGAATAGTATACTGTTATCTATAGGTACTGTGTGGTGCAGCAGATCTCTAGAGCTTAATCATCTTTCGTAAAAGAAACTCTGTACCCATTGAAAAAACAATTCTTAAGAACCATCCTTAACATTTTACTTCCAAACTTCTAAACAAAAGAGAAAAGAATAGATAACTCTTGAATATTTATTATATACCAAGCACTAGCTAGGGGTAGTCTTTATATAAAATTGTACTTAATCCTCACAAAAACCACATGCAATAGATGTAATGAACAACTATTCAAAGTTTTGATCACAGGTGTAATAAAGTTTTAAATTGTATACTTGTGTATCAGTAACTCTGATATGAAACCAGTTATAAACAGATTTCTGGCTTCATATAATTTCACACATATATGAGAAAAAATACAGATTCTACTGTAAACGTCAGCCTTGGGTGCATCATAATTATGAGTCTTATTTCCTCAAGAATTAAAGAAAACTCAGAATAGCAACTCTCGAGATCTATATCCATAGCTACTCTACCAAAAGCCTGCATTTAATTTATAAATTACTCACTTTGTATTATTAAAATGCTACAGAAAGAAGGAAATCTTCCACTTTGTAGGCAGTTATGTGACTAATGAAAGAGCCTTTATGACCATCCTCTTGGAAGAAATAAATAAGTGCAAATAATTATTCACATACATATTTAAAAGTTGAACAGCTTACATTTTTATGATTTGGAAATCTTGTAAGAGAGGTGTTGAATGGTACTTGACATTGTTATAGGAAGTACTATGACATAATAATTTTTCATAAGCTTATTACAAAGTAAATATTATCCATGTATCTATATTACAATAACAATTTTTGAAGGCTGAGTATCATTCCTTTACAAATGAATTTCAAATGAGTTTTAGCTAAAATAAGAATGTGATGTCATCATTATTAACCTAATTCAATTGTCTGAGTGTCTTTCCTTATTTTTAAAATACAGAGGTTGTAGTGGATCAGTGATTTTAAAACTGCAGTATATAAATTGTCTCAGGGCTACAGAATTTGTTTAATAATCTATAACCAGTATTTTAATTCAAATGATAAGATAGAATATATTAGAATAGAAAATGAAAGTATGGTTCATTTGTTATACGGGTAATTTTTAATAATCAACATATATGTGCGTGTGTGTATATGTATGTGTACTAGGTCAAGATGAAAAAAGAATGTATTGTTCTTGTGGATCATGATCAAAATTTTCCAGATCACTATATGCTAAATCACTGGCTTTGGTGAAGATATAGATTTTTTTGATAATCAGATGAAATTTAGGCTCATGCAACATTTCCATGCCAATTAATCAGAATTTCTCTAAATGTCTTCCATGGATTAATCCCATATTGAACTAAGAAATGCAGGCCAAGTAACAATGTACTATATATGTTTTAATTGCATTTCTAGCTTTATATGTCCTAATGATGGTATTTTTGCACTTATTAAATACCCTAAGTAGGAGATAGGTATTAGATAAAAACCACTAATTACAATGAAAGTAAAGGAGGTAAACCCCTGGACTTTCAGCTGAAATGGGATTAGGATGACTTAAATTGGGAGGTGATGAAAATGCAGCTGAGTTGAAGGAATAATAGATGAGGTCTAGGAGACATGCACTGATAAAGATATAAATTCAGGGCCTTCATTTACTCAGTACCTATACATTAAGCATACACTATATGTCAAGAACATAATAAGAATTAATGATACTACAATGAAGAAAAAAGATAAAAATTCTCCGTTTATGTAGCTTGTGTTCTAGTGGGACCTAAGGGAAAAGTGCATGGAACGTGGTTTTCATGGTTGAGGGCTGACAAGGCAGGCGTACCAAGTGTAGGAAGGTGAATTTTGTGGGAACAGTACTATGAACCAGAAGTTGTTTAAATTAACTTGGCAACTTTAACAAAAAATATAGAAAAAGATGTTGGAGTAGGGTTTATTTGCAGACACCTAACATATAGGTAAGAAAACAATGAAGAAATTTTGAAATAATCAAACTATCATTTTTGTTTTAAGCACAATATTGAAATCTTCTCTCAGGGTGTAGTTTCATTCTTATCCAACAAGATTTAAAGTTAGGAGAAAAATGAGGATCCTATTAATATAACCTAACTATTACTTTGAAGAAAAGACAATATAATTAGTTCTCCATATGACAGAAAGTAAAACCTCATATCTATATAAACATCTAGATGAAAAACAGACAGAAAATTGGCTAAAATAACAATAAAAACAAATCTTCAAGCCATATATCCTCAAGAGTGTGCTGTCAAGTATATAATTTTCAAATAATAAATGCATTTATAAGTGATTTTAATCCTCTGTATGACTTTTCAAATATTTTGTTAATACATAGATATGCAGACACACATATAGACACTCATGTCACAACTAGGATTGTCTGAATTTTTCAGTAATACCATCAAAATGATCCAGTCAGTAGGAAAAAATTAAAAATTAGTTTTCAAATTCCAGAAAATATTCTCATGCTACACAAATATGCCGTGTATATTCTCTTTACATACAATTTAAAATTTTACATATAGAATGGGAAATCTCATATTTTCAGCAAAACTGAATTCATTTTATAAATCTGAACTAGAAAAAATACAATTTTGGAACAATTAGACATCTGTTGCACTGTTTGTCTTCTCGTTACATTGCTTTTTAAAAAGGTAACTGCAGATTTACATATTTGATATAACCCAATTCATCATATGTATTTTAGCATTTACTGAATTCCATGACAGTTTTAGAATAATGAATGCCAACTATTGCACTTGAGAATGAAATAAGTGAATCATTGATAATTTGCAGAAATAAACTATTATTTACCTATGTTCACTTTATTTTTTCATCTTTGGATAAAGATACGTTAAACACATATCCATATCAACCCTTATATAGTGTGTGATTCTATTTCCCACACTTTATATTGGAAATATAGTTTTACGTTTATTTTCATGTATAAACTATCACCTGCTGGAGGGCAGAAAACAATCTTTTAAGTCATTATTGGTTTAATCTTCATTGCTGTTCTTCTAAAACTGATATATAGTTGTTGTGGCATTTTTGAAGAATGAGTAAAAGATTGAGAAAACCTCACCTCCATTCCCTTGAGTTCAGAGCAGTAACTGTCGACATTTAATTAACTCAATAAATACAGGTTTATAACCTCTACTAGTCCACATTCTAAAATAAGCATGTTTAACTTTTCTAATAGGAGCAATATCATTTATTTTTATTTTAAAACAATATATTAATTTTAAAATCTTATTGAATTTTTATAGATAACATTTCAGATATAACCTGTTTTACACTTTTTTTAAAGTGAGTTCAGGAAGACTCCTATTCAGAATGAATGCTCATTATTTTTTGATCAGAATTCTATAGTCAGCTTCTTACTGAAGGTTAATCCCTAAGAAGTAGTCCTCAGTGTTTCTTGGATGGATAAAAAGATTTAACAAGAATACTTCTGTTGTTTGTAAGGTAACATTATGTTGAAATTTATGCTCAAACTAATGCAATTTTCTTTTACTTTTAGTCAGCTCTTACCCTCATGGAGCTCTCGCCCAACCATTACTGTGTTTTGGCCATTTTGCTAAACATTACATGAAAATGGGAAGGAGGTAAACTATTACCATTATACACTATTATGATGCCCTTTTTATCTAACTCAATTTAATCCATACCATAACCCTGTGAATCATGTCTCTGAATTAAGAAAATAATTGCTCAATATTAACTTAAAGAAATCTAATACTGAACCTAAATAATCTCAGATAGGTAGAAAGGTTTTAAATGTAACTTCCTCCATTTTCCTCTTAGAAGATCTTCAAGGCAAAGTAGTTTTGAAAGACCTACAATGGACTGTAGCAAGAGGGTGGGAGGGAGGGAGACGCAAGAGGGAAGAGATATGGGTACATATGTATATGTATAACTGATTCACTTTGTTATAAAGCAGAAACTAACACACCATTGTAAAGTAATTATACTCCAATAAAGATGTAAAAAAAAAAAAAGAATGGTCTTTTGCAAGTCAAATCATCACACCTCCACTTAAAATCCTCCCACGACTCTCACGTAGCTGTTGGAGGATTGCACGTGAAATCCCCTGCTATTTTTAGGTTACATTAGTTTCCATAATTTCTTCATCCCTAATAGCATCAATGAGCGCAAAAAACATCATTTAAAATTATTAATGATATTGATAGTATATAAGGAATTTAACCCATTTGCTGGCAGTTTTTAATGTGTGTGTGTGTGTGTGTGTGAGAGAGAGAGAGAGAGAGAGAGGAACTAACAGGTTGCAATTACTCTTATTCACACAATACACATCTAAAGAGAAAAGCACATCCATGGTTTTTTTGCCTCAATAAAAGTGATCCTTCTATAGAAAAGGATCTGAAAAGAACATAAAGCTCAATACTTTTACAGACAGGAACGCTGAAAATTAAATAAGTGACTTGTTTATGTCTTATGCACTGTGATAGAGACACTAGATGGGGATTTATATGTAACTCCTGATTCTCATGCCAACACTGCCCATGTCACTGTTTTCCCTGCATCGGCAGGCGGACTCTCAACCACTGCGCCACCAGGGAAGCCCTGTCTTGTTATATTTTTAACTGTGCACTTGTTTCCTCTTCAACCATCATCTAAACCTATTTTATTTGCATACAGATATTACACCAAACTTACGCCTACCTAAATCCTAACCTCATCTTTCAACACTTTTTTCTTTCTGTGTCAGTTGTTCCACATTAAACTACTTTTCTTTCCCCTTACTCCTTAATTTTTTATATTTCTATGTTTTATCAATGCTCATGTATTTCTCATCCCTCAAGACCCAGATTAAGTACCATCTTTCTATAAAACATTACTCTGAATTCTCTTGGCAGGGTTGTTTCTTTGTGATCACATAACCCCTCAGACTTCCTTCTGCAAGTAGAAAGAGTATGAGCTATATGTGCAGTGCTTAAAAGAACTGATTCTGGAACCAAACAGCCTACGTACAACTTCTTGATCTGCAACTTAATCAAATGTTACGCTTGGATATTGAAATCAAAATAGGGATAACAATGGAAACTATTTCATTAAGTCATAGAAAAAGAGTAAGAAAAATCTTTGATGATTTTTTTATCCTCATATTTTCCTCAAATTGGCTTGAAATTAGTTGCTTCCAAGTTTCTCTATGTTAATATATTCAAGGAACTTTATAACATAATTCTTATGTTTGCATATCATAGATAGTAAAACTCCTGATGTGCAACAGAAATCTAATAAGTGTTTATTGTATGAGTGAATAAATAAACTGAGCATCTGTAATCATATAACAAATGTTCTAGCCAGCAATGGGTTCTTTAGAATACCATATTCAGAAATACAATGTTTTGACATTCATAGTACAAAAGATACTTGGATTTGATAGATATTTATATTTGGATAATAATACCCAAACAAATAAGACAGATGTATATTAACACCAGAGTTGAATGGAGTAGCTGGAAAAAATGATTTTGCAATTGCTATCTAAAATCAGTTATCCTCAAAGCAATTTATTTTGTTCTATCATTATTATTTATATCACAGTTTTCCTGTACTTGGCATAGCAGAATAACCAAAATTTACACGTGTTATGTTCTTGTATGTGTTCTAAATGTTCCTTTCACTGACAGTTTAATTACTGTCACTTAAGTAAGCAAAAAAAACAAAAACAAAACAAAAACAAACAACTTTGTAAGGGGGAAAAGATATTGCAGCTAATTAAATTTGTAGCTAAGCACAAAGGAAGAAAAGCAACCTTCTAACTATGAAGTTTAGACAATTTTCCAAGCTAAAAAATGATTTATGGATAAACATAATTGTGATAAACTGTTTAACTAATAGCATTTGCATTCTCTTGGTTGTAACAGAAATATATAGTATAATTGCATTAAGAATGAACTAAAAATTCTTATCTATATTTTTATTTTCCTAGATTATTTATGAAATAACATTCGAAAATAATGAGCCAATTTTGAATGTAAAATTTTATTTTAATGCAGGAGAAGAAAGACATGATCAATTTTCTAAAAAAAAAAAAAAGACTGGGAGGGCATTATGCTAGGTGGAATAAGTCAGACGTAGAAAGACAAATACTGTATGATATCACTTACATATGGAATCTAAAAAATACAACAAACTACTGAATATAACAAAACAGAGACTCTCAGATATAGAGAACAAACTAGTGGTTACCAGTGGGGAGTGGGGGAGGGGATACAGAGGGGTGAACGAGTGGGAGGTACAAACTATTGAGTGTAAGATAAGCTAAAGGGATGTAGTATACAGCATGAGAACACAGCCAATATTTTGTAATAACTGTAATTGGAGTGTAACCTTTAAAAATTGTATAAATTTTTTTTTAAATTTAAAAAGTACAATGTCATTTGTCATTACTGATATATGTTTATATATAGCAATGATGACCCTTTCCTCCAACTAACTCTAATAACAAGATTAAATAATTATTTTTAAATTTATTAAATCATAGCAACAGGCCTAAAGCAATAATTTTCAATGTGTGGTCTCTTTACCAGAAGTATTATTTTCACTTGGGAACTTGTTAGAACTGTAAATTCTCAAGCCCTACCAGAGAACCATTAAATCAGACATTCTAGAGTTGGGTCCCAACAATCAGTATTTAACAAGTCCTCCAGGTGGTTCTGACACATACTAAAGAAATATTCTCAAATAAAAAGATGCATATTGATACCAGAATTAAATGGAGGAGAGTAGATACATGGTAATAACCCAAGTATAATGGGGGACACTAAACCACTGTTTTAGACATCTAAAGTTCTTAGAGATAATCAGTTTTGCCTATGGCACATAAAAAATCAAGGGCAAGAATGGTTAGATCTCTTCTATACTGATTTAAGTTAATCAATATTTTGGAAATAGCTTTTTATGTGGCAACATCTTTATTTCTTCAATATGTCAAAAGTTGCAATGCCTGAAAACAATCTAACTTTACTATTAAAACAACTGCTTCATGAGACTAGTTTAACACTTAACTTTGTAAACATTTGGACAAGGGTGTGGCAAGCCCAAATTGACTGTCTCTTTCAAATTCTAAATTGTGTTTCCAGGAAGACACTGGGTGAAAACCCTGACACTTATTTATGTGATTTCTTATTCAATTGCATGTTCAATTTCAAATTTATTAATGTATTCAACAAATGTTTATTGAGCATTTAATTTATCCAGGCACTAAGTTAGATGAAGATCTCTCCTGATGCTTCATAAACAGATGATATCAGTTTTAAAAAGGAAATTCTTGAGAGCTACAGAGAGGCCCACTTCTTGAATTTCTTTGATCCATGTGAACTATCAGCAGGTAGTTTCTAAAAGAGTACTGGTTACCGTCACTTTTTAAATATAGAGCTACTGTTGGTGTGTGTGTATGTGTATATATATATATATATATATATATATATAGAGAGAGAGAGAGAGAGAGAGAGAGAGAGAGAGAGAGAGAGGTGGGGGGGTGAGAG
>NW_020185326.1:404146-523167 GCF_003031525.2 Neophocaena asiaeorientalis asiaeorientalis | reverse complement strand
TATATATATATATATATATATATAGAGAGAGAGAGAGAGAGAGAGAGAGAGAGAGAGAGAGATGTGGGGGAGTGAGAGCTCTGAAGTTTGCTTTTGGCATCAGTCATTATATGAAGCAGAGTGATACTTCAGTTGCTTCTTACTGATAATCCCTCCATATTTGCATGTTCATATTTGATGTGGAAATTCAAAGTTTGCTTCAGTAGTTAAATAAAGTTCTACTTTCTAATCCAGTGACACTTTTTGAAAAGATTCCTTGTGGTAGGCAGTGAACTGAGTACATGACAAAATCTCTAATAACTTCTCAACACACAGAAATATTAGATACACTTAAATGTAATAAATAATTAAGTCATGTTGACACCAAAGAAGGATTTATAATTCAGAAATAAATATATTACCAAAAGAAGGCCACAAATATAGATACATTGATGTGAGTTGGTGCCACTATATAGTTCACACATTGTAAGTGGTTTAAAACTTGGCACCAAAATAAAGCCAAAGCCAGAAATACATTATCCAGATATGAAATGGAGTTGAAATGGTGCCACCGTCCAGTTTTATGGTTGAAATTACCAATGGTGGAGAACTAGGGTTGAAATAAACCAAATCTAGAACAAAATGAAACAACGTTTGTCAACCCCGATGTTAGGAAACCAAGCCGAGATAACTACGTAAGGACTGATAGGGAGTTCTATCCTACAGGACCTAGGCAGACGTATTGATACCTTGAGACTGGTAAATTGAAAAAGAATCACTAATTAAATTAAAGGAAAAAATATAAGAAAGAAATAACAAGTGTAACAGTGTGTGTGTTCCATATTGTTCATTTTGAAAAAAGTAACTATAATATTAGAAAGATCTGATTTTGTTTTTGTTTGATTTTTTTAGAAAGATCTTATTTTTTATACTCAGAACTTTGGTTTATGTGAGAAACATCATTAATCAGTAAATATTTCAAACTTATTTTAATCTGTAACGTCTCTTCACTTTGCTTCTCTGGAGGTGATTTTATTCCTAGCTAAATTCTACACTGTAGTATTCTCATCATATTACATTTATATTTTGCAGTTTTATAATCACCTTTGTTATTCAGATATATTTATGTGTACAGTGCTAGAGTCTATATTGGATATTCAAGTTTATCTATGGGAGTTTGGTGTTTAAGAGGAATGTTGAGGTCCTGGGCCTTATCCCTGGTACCAACAGACCACTGGATTTTAAAGAAGCTTTCAAGTGTTGATTGTCTGATGTATATGAAGGGATGATGAGACCCCAGGACATCACACGAGTGGGCATACTACTGAGAAAGTGAGTTTTGATAGTATTTGCAAAATCGTCTCTTCTACCTTTCTTGATGATGCCTTTACCATAGATTATGAAAAGTGTATTGTTATAAATTTTTAGAGCATTATTACTTTTTTTTTTTTTGCGGTACGTGGGCCTCTCACTGTTGTGGCCTCTCCTGTTGCGGAGTACAGGCTCCGGATGCACAGGCTCAGCGGCCATGGCTCACGGGCCTAGCCACTCTGCGGCACGTGGGATCTTCTCAGACCGGGGCACAAACCCATGTCCCCTGCATCGGCAGGCGGACTCTCAACCAGTGCGCCACCAGGGAAGCCCCTGTAGACTTTTTAATGATGGCCATTCTGACCGCTGTGAGGGGGTACCTCATTGTAGTTTTAATTTGCATTTCTGTAATAATTAGCAATGATGAGCATTTTTTCATGGGCCTATTGGCTATCTGTAAGTCTTCTTTGGAGAAATATCTATTTAGGTCTTCTGCCCATTTTCGACAGGGTTGTTTGTTTGCCTGTTTTTTTTGTTGTTGTTGTTGTTGCTGTTGTTATTGAGTTGTATGAGCTGTTTGTATATTTTGAAAATTAAGCCCTTAACAGTCACATCATTTGCAAATATTTTCTCCCGGTCCATAGGCTGTCTTTTCGTTTTGTTTATGGTTTCCTTTGCTGTGCAAAATCTAAGTTTGATCAGGTTCCATTTGTTTATCACTGCTTTTATTTCTATTGCCTTGAGAGACTGACCTAAGAAAACACTGGTTCAATTTATGCCAGAGAATGTTTTGCCTATGTTCTCTTCCAGGAGTTTTATGGTGTCATGTCTTATATTTAAGTCTTTAAGCCATTTTGAGTTTATTTTTGTGTATGGTGTGAGGCTGTGATGTTGGAGGGGATGTGGAGTAAAGAGAACCCTCCTGTACCGTTGGTGGGAATGTAAATTGGTGCAGCCACTATGGAGAACAGTATGGAGGTTCCTCAAGAAACTAAAAATAGAGTTTCCATATGATCTAGCAATTCCACTTTTGGACATATATCGAGACAAAACTATAATTCAAAAAGATACATGCACCCCAATGTTCATAGCAGCACTATTTATAATACTCAAGACATGGAAACAACCTAAATGTTCATCAACAGATGAATGTATAAAGAAGATGTGATATACATACACACACAATGGAATATTACTCAGCCATAAAAAGATTGAAATAATGCCATTTGCAGCAACATGGATGAACCTAGAGATGATCATACTAAGTGAAGTCAGAAAGAGAAAGACAAATACCATATGATACCACTTATGTGTGGAATCTAAAATACGCCACAAATGAACTTATCTATGAAACAGAAACAGACTCAAAGATATAGACAGCAGACTTGTGGTTGCCAAGGGGGATGGGGGAGGGAAGGATTGGGAGTTTGGGATTAGCAGATTCAAGCTATTATATATAGGATGGATAAAAAACAAGGTTCTACTGTATAGCACAGGAAACTACATTCAATATTTTGTGATAAACCATAATGGGAAAGAATGTGAAAAAGGATATACATATGTATAACTGAATCACTTTGTTGTATAGCAGAAATTAACACAACATTGTACATCAACTAAACTTCAACAAAATTAAAGAAAACAAACAAACTACTCTTTAGGGGACAAAATGTCAGTTGAAATTCCTCAAAAGGAGCTAAATAATGGCAACATTTTCAAATATTACTCTAGTAGTATTTTTATTCATCTATTAGTGGGGTGGAGTGGTAGGCAGAATTAAAATTATCTAACTCAGCTCTGTCAGTATGTTGGTAATTTTAATAATCACCTAGCCTTCTTTAAAACATTGTATCTATGAGCAACCCATAAGGTTACAATGGGAAAAGGCAATGTTAAGTTATGCAAATGATTTAACAAAAGATACATGAATGTCAGGGAAGTTAGGATTACAATCAAGCTTAGTAGATAAATGTTTAGATTCATCCTTTTCATCAATAAATTAAAGCTATATAAAAAATTGAAACAATCTGTTTATTAAGATGTAAAATCAATTGGTTATTTTTAAACTACCAGTTGTATTTAGTCAGTAATAATGAATGAAAGTAAACACCAATATTAGACTGAATATTAGAGAACATAAAACACAAGTAATAGTGGAAAACACAAGTAATAGTGGCTCTTCCTGTTTTCCCCTTTAACTCTCAGTGGTCTTGGCCTCTTTATGATGTCACCTCTCAACATCACCAATTTGAACTCACAGTGCTTAAGTCCTGGCAAATCATAGGTGGGGGAAATGTCTGTACCAAGATTGTAAGTCCTCTTGTCAAATTTTATGTTTTAAAATAACTGAAATGCTCTAGTTAACTTTACATTTATTCTCTTTAATGTAAAGAGATGTTTGTTATATTATTATTATGTCACCGACAAACAAAAGAGTGTGTGTTTAACAGACACTTATGTTCTCAAGCAATATCATAAGTTGTTCTGATCCAAGACTTAACTATTTCATTCACTTGGGTAAAATATATACATGGCTATGGATAATTCTTTTTCCATGTGATTCTTCATTTTTTTTATCATATTGTAGTTTGGATCATATAGAATGAAAGAATTCATGATTGACATTCAGATAACTATCATCTCCTTAGAGGCCATTTGGAAATTTATAAGAACATTTTTTTTGTCACAGTGACTAAGGAGTGCTGCTGAACTTTAGAAAGCATGGGTCAAGGGTGTTAAACCTTTGGTAGTAAGTGGGGCAGCCCAACACAAAGAAGAACAACTAAACACTAATTGTATCCCCTTGAGAAATACTGAGTATGCAAAAGTACTTTGCAATGAAAAGCAGACTATGCAGACATGGGAAGTTTGATGATAATAGTGTCCATATTCTTAATTTATCTTGTGTTAAAGTGAGGTAGGAAAATAAAACCTTTCAATTATGTATACCATTTTACTGTGAAGACATGGAACAAAGGCAAAGGCATGTAACTCTGGAAATATAAAGGAAAGTGTAACTGGGTTTTCTTTGGACACTACTGTTAAAGAAAAGATAAAACACAAATCTTGAAAATAAAACAGGCTTCCCTGTGCCTACCTCATTATAATACAATCACTACTTTAAAGGACAATCTTTAGTAAAATGTTTGACTGTATTTGTTCTGATTACTTTAGATGTTGAGTGACTTGCTCACTATTACACAGTAATCTCTGCTTGGGAATACACCATGACAGAATAACATCATATTGTACTTACTTTAAAATGTTTAAGCACAGTAAAATATTGATTTCATTACTACTATCATGAGGATTGTGTAGCTTTCAAAGAACTTCACCATAGTGGTTAAAAACCTATTTTTGGTTTTATGACTATTTCTTTATGTTGTTTTCTACTGTAATCCCCAAACTCTTGTGCTATTGTAGAATAAAAGTGCGGTTGAATTCATAATCAAATGGCCTCATTGTTAGCCAATGAAGCCCACATAAAAATCCTTAATTATTATATTTCCTTAGGCTCAAGTGGCAACTTCCCATTCTCTTAACAGAGAATTTGAGATGCAGAAAATAATTTTCTGCTTGTCTTTCCTCTGAACTCTTCTAACAATGATAGGAACTTAATATTAGAGTTACATTTCTGTGCCATGACTACCAACTTTGTACCTGATAAAGAAAATTCTCCTCTTTGAGCTCAGTACACCCCCTGCCCAATTAATCTTCTTTAATACCTTTATTCATCCAAATCGCAACAACCCAACTCAAGAGTTTCACCTCTTCTTGCCTTTGTCTTCAATTCAGGTTGTGTCAGTCAACTCAATCCTTCCATTATTAATACTGAATAGGTCTAAGACATCTGAGGGAAGTGCAAGAGGTTTGCCCAAAGATTTGGCATCAGATAGGTATCTAAAAATCTGAACTTTAAAAACTTCCAGCATTAGCTTCCAGATCTCATATCCACTGTACATTTTATCCTTCTCTCCCCTGTGCTGCATTAATAAGTCCTATCTTACTATCTTGGCCTAGGGATTCACCTTGATATAAAACAGGGTTTACTAACCTTGGCACTATTGACATTTTAGGGGGGATAACTCTTTATTGGAGTTGAGGACTGGGTGGGGGGCAGGGAGGAATGGGGGTCCTGTGCATTATAAGATGTTTAGTAGCATTTGTGGTTCCCTACGTACTAGATGTCAGTATCAGCAAGTATGTGTGCACACATGCGTACGCACACACACACACATGCACACAACTGTGACAATCAAAAATATCTCAGACGTTGCACAATATCCCCTGGGGGAGGAGATTCAAAATACACTCAGGTTGAGAAACACTGCTCTAGAAAATGTTAGAAAAAGACAGGAAATCTCAGGATACTACACATAGAGCCATCCCTCAGCAAGAAAATAACCATGTGGCTCTTGACCTTTGCCTTTACATCGAGACCCCTCTAGCAATACAACAATGACTCAGGCCCCAGTCCGTCCCTGGAAAACTTTCTGCTAAGTCCTTTGTGGCCTTATTTACTGTGCATCTGACACAGAATCCCAAAATCCAGAGCCGGTTGTCAGGATATATTGGGATATATATGAAATAGAATACTGCTCAGCCATAAAAAAGAATAAAATTGTGCCATTTGCAACAACATAGATGGACTTGAAGAGTATTATGTTAAGTGAAATAAGTCACACAGAGAAAGATAAACACTGTATGATATCACTTACATATAGAAGCTAAAAAATAAAACAAACTAGTGAATATAGCAAAAAAGAAACAGACTCATAGATATAGAGAACAAACTTGTGATTACCAGTGCAGAGAGGGAAGTGGGGAGGGACAATAAAGGGGTAGGGGATGAAAAGGTACAAACTATTATGTATAAATTAAGCTACAAGGATATATTGTACAACACAGGGAATATAGCCAATATTTTATAATACCTATAAATGGAGCATAACCTTTAAAACTGTGAATTACTATATTGTACATGTGTAACATTACAATGTAATGTACATTACTGTAATCTGTAATATTACATTCCTCAAAGCTGACAATGTGTATCTTCTTTACATTAAAAAGCTGACGGACACTGAAACTGATTTTGGAATGTTTAGACGTGTGGACCTGAAGTGAAGGCAGATTTGTGGCTTCTGTGTTCCATTTAATCTTAGTTAAGATGAAGTATTAGTTATTGTGTGTGTGTGTGTGTGTGTGTGTGTGTGTGTATTCCAAGACCTTAATTCAAAAACTAGGCATATCACAAAATAACAACCGTTTGACTTAATTGTTGTGTTTCTTCTTCTTTTTAGAGTAAGTAATTAAATTAGACCATCTTCACACTTTTGAGGGACGTTTTAAAAAGGATAGAAGTAAATTTATATTCACATAAAAATAGTTTTCAAATAAAAACCAATAAAACATACACTGAGAGTTCGTATTTTTTTCATAAGAAACTTCAAGAATTGAATCTGAATGCATCCTGGTCTAGAAAATTTCTTGACTGTCCCAAAGAGGCAAGGGGAGAGATGCTGTCACCAGCAGAACTAGACTTAGGGGAAAGAATGGAAAAATTCTTTCCAGTCCTAAAAGATTAAATTGATTTAACTGCTTATGACATACGTAAATTTATATAGAGAGTGAGAACTATGGTATTTGGATCATTGCTATTTTAGGGGTCCTATAAATTCTTCTCAGTAAAAATAAAACTAAATGTATTGAATTGTCACTAACTCTAACCTAACCAACCTTAAGAAACATAAGAATTTTCAACCACACCATTAAGTTACATTTTGCCAGTTTCCAGTCAGTCCATTCTGCCCCTCCCCCACAAATGGCTGCTAAGTTACCATAGAAAATCTTGCCTATTCTTGAAATTAACACAAATTAAATCATAACATATATGCTTTTGGGTTTCTGGATTTTTTATTTCAGTATAATATATTTTTTTGGATTCATCCATGTTTCCATGTTGCATACATCAGTAATACGTTCCTTTACATGGCTGAGTAGTATTCCACTACATGAATATACCATACTTAGTTTATCCATTCTCCTGTTGATCACTTTAGTTTTGGATTATTATGGGTTACTTTAGTTTTGGGTTATTATGAATAAAGTTGCTATAAACATTTTTCCCAAGTTTTTTGGAGATTTCTCTTGGGTAACCTACTAGTGGAAATGCTGAACCATACACAGAACATGTGTATGTTTAACTTTATTTTTAAAAAATCAAGGGACTTCCCTGATGGTTAAAACTTCACCTTCCAATGCAGGGGGTGCGGGTTCGATCCCTGGTCAGGGAGCTAAGATCCCACATGTCTTGCAGCCAAAAAACCAAGGCATAAAACAGAAGTAATGTTGTAACAAATTCAATAAAGACTTTAAAAATGGTCCATATCAAAAAAAAAAACGTAAAGAAAAAATTTTTTAAAAAATCAAGTGGTATTCCCAAGTTGTTGTACCATTTGTACATCCACCGCTGATGCTGAACATGTCAGATGCTCTACATTGTAGCTGATGACTGGTGTCATTAATCCTTAACTTTAGCTATTCTAGTGGGTTTAAAGGGTTCTTTTACTTCTAATCAGATATATATGTGTGTGTGTGTGTGTGTGTGTGTATATATTTTTTCCCTTTCATCTCTAATTTTCCTGAAGACTTTGTTTTTCTTTAGTTCTCTTATACAGGTCTCACATATATTTCAATAAAATTATTTTAAAATAATTTTTGTTATTATAAATAATAATATTATATTGTTTTCTTAAATTTATATGCCCAACTTTTCTAGTTATAGAAATATAATTAGTTGATATAATTAGACCTTGTATCATATGATCCTATTATGTTCAAAAAATATCTCTAAATTATTTTTTAGGTGTCATTAAATATTCTACTTACTAAACAATGCCCTCTGTGAATAAAGTCCAATTTTACTTCTTCCTTTCCATTTTAATGCTTTTATTGCCTTATGGAACAAAACAGCATCTGGATTACAATGCTGAATGAAGTGAGCATCCATGCCTTGTTTATAGTTTATAGAGGAAAGACAATCAATATTCCACCATTAATTAATTTGATTTTAATAATAACTATTGTCAGGACTCATTTTATCTATTCGAGGAAGATGCCTTCTATTCCTAGTTTTATCACAGTTTTGCTTTTTTGGTTTTTTTTTTGCAATATGCAGGCCTCTCACTGCTGTGGCCTCCCCCGCCGCGGAGCACAGGCTCCGGACGCGCAGGCTCAGCGGCCATGGCTCACGGGCCCAGCCGCTCCGCGGCACATGGGATCCTCCCGGACCGGGGCACAAACCCACATCCCCTCCATTGGCAGGCGGTCCCTCAACCACTGTGCCACCAGGGAAGCCCCCAGAGTTTTTATTTATGAATGAATGTTACTCTTTTTCAAAACGACTTCTGCATATCTTGAGATAATCAGATGAATTTCTTATATGTTATTTGGAGTGATTACAATGATTAATTCATATTAAACTAACTAGGTTACATTGCAGAGAGTAAACCTCAATGATCATGATATGTTAGCCTTTTTATATATTGTTCAGCAAGAATAATTAATAAATTGTTAAGGAATTTTTGCATCTATGTTAATGCATGGTATTAGTCTATAATATATATTTCTGGTAATGTCCTTGAGACATTTTGGTGACAGGGTTATTTATATTGATCTCAAAAATGAGTTTAAATATCTTCCTGCTTCCTCTTGTTTCTGAAAAACTTGTGTAGAGTTGTTAGTATTTTCCCTTAAGTTTTTAATTTTATTTATCAATAAAACTCCATGGGCCTGTGCCTTCTTTTCTGGGAAGGTTTTTGATAGTGAATTAAATTTATTTAATAATTATAGGGCTCTTCACATTTTTGTTGTTTCATTTTGTGTCAGTATTGGTAAATACACTGAGTTTTACAAGGAGCTCATCTATTTCACTTGAGTTGCTCAGTTTATTATAATAAAATTCTTACTGATATTCCTCATTATCCTTTAAAATCTATATAATTACAAAGGCTTCATCTCTCCAGATATTGGTAATTTGTGTGTTCTCTCTGTTTTTCTTAATCAGTTTTTCTAAAAGTTAATAATTTTTTTTTTTTTGCGGTACGCGGGCCTTTCACCGCCACAGCCTCTCCCGCTGCGGAGCACAGGCTCCGGACATGCAGGGCAAGCAGCCATGGCCCACGGGCCCAGCTGCTCTGCGGCATGTGGGATCCTCCCAGACCAGGGCACGAACCCACGTCCCCTGCATCGGCAGGCGGACTCTCAACCACTGCGCCACCAGGGAAGCCTAAAAGTTAATAAATGTTAATAATCTTTTCAAAAACAAATTTTGGATTTTTATATTTGCTCTAATTTGGTTTTTTAAAATTTTTATTTTATATTGGAGTATAGCTGATTTACAACATTGTGTTAATTTCAGGTGTACAGCAAAGTGATTCAGTTATACATATACATATATCTATTCTTTTTCAAATTCTTATCCCATTTAGGTTATTGCAGAATATTGAGCATGGTTCCCTGTGCTATACAGTAGGTCCTTCTTGGTTATCTACTTTTAAATATAGCAGTGTGTATATGTCAATTCCAAACTCCCAATTTATCCATATGTCTCACCTTTCCTTTTTGGCAACCATAAGTTTGTTTACTATGTTTGTGTGTCTGTTTCTGTTTTGTAAATAAGTTCATTTTTTTCTTTAGATTCCACATATAAGTGATATCATATGATATTTGTCTTTTTCTGTCTGATTTACTTCACTTAGTATGATAATCTCCAGGTCCATCCGTGTTCCTGCAAATGGCATAATTTCATTCTTTTTAATGGCTGAGTAATATTCCACTGCATATGTGTACCACATCTTCTTTATCCATTAATCTGTCAATAGACATTTAGGTTGCTTCCATGCCTTGCCTATTATAAACAGTGCTGCAATGAACACTGGGGTGCATGTATCCTTTTGAACCATGCTTTTCTCCAGATATATGCCCAGGAGTGGGACTCTGGATCATATGGTAGCTCTATTTTTAGTTTTTTCAGGAACCTCCATACTGTTCTCCATAGTGGCTATACCAATTTATATTCCCACTAACATGGTAGGAGGGTTCCCTTTTCTCCACACTCTATCCAGCATTTATTGTTTGCAGACTTTTTGATGATGGCCATTCTGACTGGTGTGAGGTGATATCCCATTGTAGTTTTGATTTGCATTTCTCATTTCTCTACTAATTAGTGATGTTGAGCATATTTTCATGTCCCTCTTGGCCATCTGTATGTCTTCTTCAGAGAAATGTCTATTTAGGTCTTCTGTCCACTTTTTGATTGGGTTGTTTCTTTTTTTTTGATATTGAGCTGCATGTGCTGTTTGTAAATTTTGGAGATTAATCCCTTCTTGGTCACAATGTTTGCAAATATTTCTCCCATTCTGTGGGTTGTCTTTTCTTTTTGCTTATGGTTTGCTTTACTGTGCAAAAGCTTTTGAGTTTAATTAGGTCCCATTTGATTCTTTTTATTTTTATTTCCATTACTCTAGGAGATGCACTGAAAAAGATATTGCCACCATTTATGTCAAAGAGTGTTTTGCCTATGTTTTCCTTTAAGAGTTTTATAGTATCCAGTCTTACATTTAGGTTTATAGTCCATTTTGAGTTTGTTCTTGTGTATGGTGTTAGAGAATGTTTTAATTTCATTATTTTACATGTAGCTATCTAGTTTTCCCAGTACCATTTATTGAAGAGACTGTCTTTTCTCCACTGTATAGTCATGCCCTCCTTTGTCATAGAGTAATTGACCATAGGTGCGTGGGCTTATTTCTGGGCTTTCTATTCTGTTCCATTGATCTGTATTTCTGTTTTTGTGCCAGTACTATATTGTTTTGATTACCATAGGTTAGTAGTATAGTCTGAAGTCAGGGAGCCTGATTCCTACAGCTATGTTTTTCTTCCTCAAGATTGATTTTGGGACTTCCCTGGCAGTCCAGTGGTTAAGAAAAGAATGCACACTTCCAATGCAGGGGGCATGGGTTTGACCCCTGGTGGCGGAACTAAGACCCCATATGCTGTGTGGTGTGGCCAAAAAAGAAGTTTGACTTGGCTATTCAGGGTCTTTTGTGTCTCCATACAAATTAAAAAATTTTTTGTTCTAGTTCTGTGAAAAATGCCACTGGTAATTTGATAGGGATTGCAATAAATCTTCAGATTGCCTTGAGCAATATAGTTATTTTGACAAGATTGATTATTCCAGTCCAAGAACGTGGAACATCTTTCCTTCTGCTTGTGTCATCTTCAGTTTCTTTCAGCAGCAGCTTATAGTTTTCAGAGTGTAGGTCTTTGGCCTCTTTATGTAGGTTTATTCCTAGATATTTTATTCTTTTGATGCTATGGTAAATGGGATTGTTTCTTTAATTTCTCTTTCTGATATTTCATTGTTAGTGTATAGATATGCAACAGATTTCTGTGTATTAATTTTATATCCTGCTACTTTAGCAAATTCATTGATGAGCTCTAGTAGTTTACTGGTAGCATCTTTAGGATTTTCTATGTATAGTACCATGTCATCTGCAAAGAGAGACAGTTTTACTTCTTTTCCAATTTGGATTCCTTTTACTTCTTTTTTTCCCCTCTGATTGCTGTGGCTATGACTTCCAAATCTATGTTGAGTAAAAATGGTAAGAGTGGACATCCTTGTCCTGTTCCTGATCTTACAGTAGATGCTTTCAGCTTTTCACTGTTGAGTATGATGTTAGCTGTATGTTTGTAATATATAGCCTTTATGATACTGAGGTGTGTTCCCTCAGTGCCCACTTTCTGGAGAGTTTTTATCATAAATGGGTGTTGAATTTTGTCAAAAGCTTTTTCTGCATCTATTGAGATGATCATATGGTTTTTATTCTTCAATTTGTTAATGTAGTGTATCACACTGATTGACTTGAGGATACTGAAAAATCCTTGCATCCCTGGGATAAATCCCACTTGGTAGTGGTGTATGATCCTTTTAATGCATTGTTGGATTCTGTTTGCTAGTATTTTGTTGAGGAGTTTTGCATCTACGTTCATCAGTGTATGGCCTGTAATTTTCTTCTTCTTTTTTTTTTTTTTGTGGTATCTTTGTCTGGTTTTGGTATCAGGGCAATGGTGGCTTCATAGAATGAGTTTCAGAGTGCTCCTCCCTCTGCAGTTTTTTGGAAGAGTTGAGAAGGATAGGTTTTAGCTCTTCTCTAAATATTTGATAGACTTGCCTGTGAAGCCATCTGGTCCTGTACTTTGTTGAATTTCAATACTTGTGATCAGTCTATTCATATTTTCTATTTATTCCTAGTTTAGTCTTGGGAGACTGTACCTTTCTAAGAATGTGTTCATTTCTTCTAGGTCTTCCATTTTATTGGAATATAGTGGCCGTAGTAATCTCTTATGATACTTTGTATTTCTGTGCTGTCAGTTGTAACTTCCTATTTTTCATTTCTAGATTTATTGACTTGACCCCTCTTCCTTTTTTTCTTAATGAGCTTCACTAAAGGTTTATCAATTTTGTTTATCTTCTCAAAGAACCAGCTTTTAGTTTCATTGATCTTTTCTATTTTCTTCATCTCTATTTCATTTATTTCTGCTCTGATCTTTATGATTTCTTTCCTTCTGCTCATTTTGGGTTTTGTTTGTTCTTCTTTCTCTAGTTGCTTTAGGTGTAAGGTTATATTGTTTGAGATTTTCCTTGTTTCCTGAGGTAAGATTGTATTGCTATCAACTTCCCCCTTAGAACTTCTTTTGCTGTGTCCCATAGGTTTTGGGTCATTGCGCTATCATTGTCATTTGTCTCTAGGTATTTTTTTTTATTTACTCGTTCATTTCTTCAATGATCCACATTGTTTAGCCTCCACATATCTGTGTTTTTTACAGGTTTGTTTTTTTTTTCTTGTTAGTTGACTTCTAATCTCATAGCCTTGTGGTTGGAAAAGATGCTTGATATGTTTTCAATTTTCTTAAATTTACTGAGGCTCACTTTGGGGCCCAGCATGAGATCAATCCCAGAGAACGTTCCACAGGCATTTGAAAAGAATGTGTATTCTGCTGCTTTTGGATGGAATGCTCTAAAAATATCAGTTAAGTGCATCTGGTCTAATGTGTCACTTAAAGCCTGTGTTGCCTTATTGATTTTCTGTGTGGGTGATCATTCCACTGATAAAAGTGGGGTTATATTTGCTCTAATTTTGTTTTCCCTTTCACTGATTTTTCTTGCTTAAGCTTTATTATCTTCTCCCTTTAACTTTGACTTTATTATGATATTTTCCTAATTTTAAAGCAGAAATTTACAACATTGATTTTAAACTTTTTTCTAATAAAATGCATTAAAGCTATAAAGTTCTCTCTATGTACTGTCTGCAGTATTCCACAATTTTTGTTATAAATTATTGTCCATTTGCTTTTTTTTCATAAGTGTGAATTGTAAATTGACCGCTGGTTATTTAGAAGGAGATGTTTATGTTTCAAATGTTTATGTACTTTCAATATACTGTTGACCCATGAATAACATGGGCTCTAGGGGAGCCAATTCCCACAAAGTCAAAAATCCACACAGAACTTAATAGTTGGCCCTCCAAATCTGCGGTATTACACTCAGGAATTCAACCAACCACAGATCTTGTAGTATGGTAGTATTATTGAAAAATATCCACATATAAGTGGACCCATGAAGTTCAAACTCTTGCTGTTCAAGGGTCAACTGTAATTTTGTTATTGATTTTTAATTCAATTGCTTTATGATCAAAGAATATTCCTCAGAGCTTACACAGAAATTAATGGACCATGCCTATGTACCTCTTTTTAAATCTCAAATTTAATAATATTGTTTCATGACATAGTTCCTCTTTCAGAGCATTTAGAAAAGAAGTTCATAACCATGGTTGAAAATCAAAATTTCTTAAGCAGTATATAAATGTAGATTGGTTAGGTTTAAACCTAGAGATATAGTAGGGTGAATAATTTTAATACACGCCCTCAGTTAAGAAATCACTAGACCAGGTAACTTATTAGTCAACACATCCTGAATTTTATTCAATTAATTCATTCAAAATTTTGTAGAATGGCAAAAATGTGCCAGGTTTTTTACTGGGAACAAAAATTTTAATGAAGGTACCAAGATATTTTTGTACTGCACTTTATTCTTAATATTTATATAATGTTAAAATAAGGAAATCACTCTATGAGCATGTGTGTTTTTATGTGTGTGTGTATGCGTGTGTGTGTAAGCCCCAAACTCACTCATGATCAACAATGACATTATTTCTGTAATATAATGGGATGATGTACAATAATATTTCTTTAACAGATCTTAATATGTGCCTCCATTACAAATAAATAAGAATTAGATATAAAACTCCCCTTTGTGAGAATAAACATGCTCATATAGTACTAAGACAAATGGAAATTTGTAAATAGAAACTACTTTGCAACATAGTTTTATTTCTCATATTTTCCTACAGAAGAAAAAAAGTCAAAATCCATATCAATGCTTGTGATATACACTGACACACACACACACACATGCACACATTCACAGACAGACATGCATGCCATTGAGTGATTTGGATTTGGTTAAATTCTGAGATTATTTTGAGGATCTGATCTCACCTAGGCATAGTGTTTTTAAGATGATGTCTTATAATTCTTACAATGTCTTATAGTTCAATTTTAAGAGAATTTGGAGCATAAAGTGGGGAAAAATTCAATCATGGTGTCATTAAAAAGCCCATAAATGTCCATATTTCAGATATGCATTTTGGTGACTTTCTTTTTTAAATGTTTTTATCCATCTTGTTTTAGTTATGTTGAAGTTTGTGTTAAAAACACATATTTGGTCATTTCTATTTTTCTAGGATGAAGTAATCTTACATAATAATAGAGATCTAAGAATGTAAAATATTTCTCTAGTTGGTCATGGCAAGTGTTTATGTACAGTAATGATCGTTAAATAGAGTGATTTTGTATAAATTAATTAAAACTTTCCCCTCTTATTTTAATAGCCAAAAAATAAACTTCGGGACATGTGATAATTACATCCCAGGTAAGAAAGTTCAATTTTTTAAAACAGGTATGATTAATTTTAGGGATAAGTGATAAACAACAGCTGTCATGGAGTATTACTAAAAATCAGCTTTTAATTTTCCTAAGCACCTTTCTCATGGGCTCAGTGAATACCTTCTAAAGATATTTTGTCTTACTATCCACAGAAGATTAAGTGAATATGTTCAGCAACATAAAGGTGGACATATTTACAGGTTAGAATTCAAACAGTTAGATAATCTTACAGTTGAAAGGCAGTGTAAAAAAATGGATAAATAACTTCTTACCTGTGTCAGGAATGTCTTCTGCTACATTGCTGATATTCTATATCGGACATATAATTGGCAAAAAAATTCATTACTTGACAAGGCCAGTCAATCTGATGGTGAAGGACTTCTTATATCAAGTAATCAATTTTCTCTCATATATTAAACTTAAATATATCTTTCATTCTGCATATTTTCTCATTGATCCTGATTCTATCTTTAGGAGACTCACAGGACAAGTCTATTTTCTCTTATATACAGCATTTTTGTACATACTTAAATAGATGTGGATGTCTCTCTCACAGGTCTTATTGGTAACCTAAATATTTTTAACCATTTATATTATAGTTTCTATGTAACTCGACCCTCACAATCACAATTCTGTAGGTACTTTATTTATAAAGTATATTTATTTATCGATTTTCTTCATTAGTATGCCACCGATGACAATGCAGTTCTGGGGTGTATGACATTTACTCTTGTAGCTTAGAATATGGTTACTAACTAAGGGGATCTTAAGTGTTAGCCTTTATATTCAGTCATATATTTACTGAATATTTTAAATAGGAACTGTGCTAAGTACTTTGGGAGCTACAGAAGTAGCTACCATAATTTCTGTTCTCAGTAGAATTGTATTCTAGCCAAAAGACTATAAAGGAAAAATCTAGATTGGAAGAGATAGAAAGATTAAAAGGAAACAGTAAAACTGTTTTTTTCCATTTATATTACAGACTATATTAGTTTCACAATGACTATATAATTAACTACAAAACTAGTTAAAATTTTAAAAAATCAAATTTTATTTTCTCATATTAATAGTACAGAATTTCAAACATTACCAAATACATGAAGCCATAATTTGAATAATTTATTTATTAATTTGCATATGATTACTTACTGCCATTTTATTTTTTTTTTTTAATTTTTTCTAAACCAAACCAAATTTATTTATGAATTATTAACCTCTTGACAGTACTTGGGCAATGGGAAAGAATGGGCAAGAGAAACTTACTGCCATTTTAGGTCTGATAAAATTCTATTTATTCTGAAGTGTATGCTTAATGTTTTCTTATTTTAGTCAGTGAATTAAAAAAATCATGGAATCAGCAACATTTTGCCCTGGTATTTCCCAAACCACCACGGCCAGGAACAAAAAGGAGATCAAAACCTTCCCAACTACAAGACAAAACAGTTCCTGTGAGTTTTGAAAAGATCACATACTTTTACTGGTAATAATCCTGTGAAATCATGTATAGCTATATATGTTACAGATCATCATTGACCAATGGGATTTCTGTGATGATGGAAGTATTTTATATCTTTGCATTCCAATTCCAATATGGCTACTGAACACTTGAAATGAGGCTACTGCAACTGAGCAGTTGAATTTTACATTCAATTTGATTCAGTTCACATGTGGCTTTTAAATGTCATATTGTACAGCACAGTTAAAGGTAACTCAATTCTACTACTTGGAGAAAGTAGATATATTTAATTTGCATTTCAGTATAAAAAAATTACTCCCTTATTTCATATTAAATATTTGCTCAGCAATCCCACATTATAGAAAATATGTATCCAAGAAGCACAGAAATCTGGAGAGCCTAAGGCTACAGGTAGTATGAACATTCAGAAAATATTCCCCAGTTGGAGAAACTCCCTCATGAGAATCATGGAGTTACATTATAAACTAAGGAAGTTTCAATGCTTTCTCATTTCCTATAATATAGAATTCCAGATTTTGAGTATTAGAAGATTAATATTTCCCAATGTTTCTGGAATCATCAAGGAATATGAAAATGTTCCAAGAAAAGCTTTCACAAAATAACATATCATGAACTCTTGTTTATTTTAGGGAATATATTTAGTCAGTAGTAACCTAGGTTTCTTCTGTTTTCTCATCCTTTTTTCATTTTCCTTTCTTTCTTTATTAAATTTATTTTTACAGCCATTAACATTCTTTCCAAAATTTGCTATTTTTGCAATTAAGCTTTTAAAAATATTTGATTAGGAGTTGAAAACAGAATGTACCATTCTGCTCAAACTAATGTCCACTGAATGTTATAGTTTTCATTATTGCAGTTTCCTATCTGATACTCAAATTATATCTTGTCAGGCAGAGGAGTATTAGGCTTTTACTTTTAACCACAGGTAGTATTCTAAATTCCAGAGACTTTGAATGTGACAATAGAGACCAGGATATGCCTGAACATGAAACTCTTAGATATTAGAGAATAATTAGTTTCTGAGTTAGCACAGAAATGAAAGGTGGGGAAGACATTCCAAGAAATCTCAAGAACACAGAGTAAAAAAACAAAAAACAAAAACAAAACCTAAATCTCTCATGATTGTGAAGAGAGGTTCTGATTTGTCATTAGTCAGTGAAGTTCTGTGAGAATTTTAACATAAAATCTTGAGGGAATTATGAAGATCCTCTAAATTAAAATTAGGCCTTAAATGAGGCATGGCTGTCCTTTAATACAAAAAAGGAACAAAGTTGAAAAAGCATAATAAACTATGCAATCTACCATTTACCCACTATTTATCAAAATCTAAAATATTTTCATGGTTGAAGTTAAATGTATTCAATATCTGGTAATAAAGGTTGTGTAACTCACACACAAGTTGTTCATTATTATTCTAACCAATATTTCAGAGATATGATGAAGACAAATTAAGGGGAGCTCATAAACCACCATTATGGATGCACCGTTCTTTAATGAGAATTTCTGAGAGACCATCTGTTTATTTAGCTGCTAGGAGGCAGCCTCCACAGAAACCAGCTGGACACTCCAGGGAGGATGCTAAAGATGCAGCAAAACCTTTATCTCCATCAATAATTAAGAAAAGGAAGGAAGACAAGAAGGACAAATCAGATTCAGAAGCAGAGTCCACAGTTTCAGAGGAAAAACTTAGGAAAGGTTCAAAGAAAGAACCAGGAGCTAAAGAAGAGAAAGCAGATGCAAAGAAAGATGTCAAAATAGAGAAAAAAGGTTCAAAGAAGGGCAAGGAGTCAGTTACAGACTCTGAAGATGAAAAAGCAGGTGCAATAAAAGGTTCTGAAAAATACAAGGTAGGTTCAAAGAAGGACGACTCAGCTACAGAATCAGAAGGTGAAAAAGGAGATGCAAAGCAACACTCTAAAAAAAATAAGAAAGGGTCAAAGAAGGGCAAGGAGTCTGATACAGAAACAGAAGGTGAAAAGGGAGATGCAAAGAAAGATTCAAAGAAAGATAAGAAAGGTTCAAAGAAGGGCAAGGAGTCTGATACAGAAACAGAAGGTGAAAAGGGAGATGCAAAGAAAGATTCAAAGAAAGATAAGAAAGGTTCAAAGAAGGGCAGGGAGTCTGCTACAGAATTAGAAGGTGAAAAAGGAGATGCAAAGAAAGATTCCAAAAAAGATAAGAAAGGTTCAAAGAAGGGCAAGGAGTCCATTACAGAACCAGAAGGTGAAAAGAAAGATGGAAAGAAGGATAAGAAAGGGAGCAAGGATTCAAAGAAAACTGGTGAGAAAGGAGATGAATCAAAGGACAAGAAAGATTCAAAGAAGAAGGAGAGTAAAAAAGATAAGAAAGATGAAAAGCCCGGTGAGGCAGACAGTGAGTCAAAAGATGCTGCCAAGAAAGAAAAGAAAGATGCCAAGAAACAGACTGACACAGAATCTGCTGAGTCAAAGAAAGATGCCAAGAAGGATGCAAAGAAAGATGCCAAGAAGGGCAAGTAGGCCTTGGATGGTAATTCAAAAGAGTATTTGATGGAACAATTTTAGTAGTCTGAAACTGAATATATGAAAAGGGGGATTCAAAGAATTAATGGAATAATTTTTTAAATGGGGGAAAGAAGAACACAAAGATGGGCTCAGAAAACCTTCATGAAAAATATAAGAAAGACGTTAAAAGGACTTGGAGGATACTTATGCTAAATTTGGGGATATGAAGAATTCAATGAAAGATCCCTAGAAAGATTCATAAAAAATATTCAGAAGTTAATGATGTTGAATCTGTGGATACAAAGAAGAAAAAAATCAACAAAGGCGTCAACAAAATTCAAGGATGCAGATATTGAAACCATAGATTTAAACAACCTGAAATTGCACCCACAGATTTAAATAAAGAACCACAGGAGTCATGAGAGGAAGTCAAACAAATTTCATAAAGTCTACTTTCAAATAAGTACAAATACAAATTAAAGGTAGCATTCCTCAAAAGAAAAAAAAAAAGAAAAAGAGGAAAAAAATTACTGCTTTTTTGTGAGCCTATACCATCTCTGAAGTATAGACAGCCACAACCAGGTTAATGGATTTTGAATACTCTGCTTCCAAGACAAGATAAACATACTTGGTAAGTTAGTTTTGTTTTCTTTTAAGTCAAATAAGATTAAAAACAATTAAACTGACTTAAAGATTTGAATTGAAATTTACCATTCTTATAAAATCTCTGTAATTTGCTCACTAGATTTTTACTAGACTTTCAGCAAGTTTGGACTTTTTCATAATAAATATTTAAGAATATGGAGGGAAACACCACATGAATGAAAATTTTACAAGTGTCAATGAAAAGGTTAAGGGAAGTAGAATTATTTAAGGTGAGGGAGAAGAGACTGGCTTATGATATAGAACTTTAATAATTTTAACAATTATTTAACAAAAGTTTCGTTTGATTGTTTTAACAGAAAATGGTGGCCAACTTCTCTCCATTTAAGGAAGGATGAAAATCAAAATTGTCCAAACTACAAATGTGAGTAAATTTAAATGAGACATATTGATTCTTGATAATCTGATAAATATATATACAAAACCAAATTAACCAGAATTCAACAGAATCTAGCAGAGTGAAAATATCTATATGATATTATTTTGATGTGGAAACAATTAACTTTATATCTTTATAACTATATTAAACTCTCTTTTGACCCATGAATCTTATTAATGTGAAGAAAAATAAAAAGCAATATAAAGCAAAAGGTAAAATCTTGGACCTGCCAATTAAATATTTTCTGATTTAAATCATTCTCTCTCAGATAAACTCAGCATCGTTGCAGAACTCACCAAGTGATTTTCTCTCCCCTTTATTCTTTGCAGTGTAAACTCTAGATCCAAGTTAAAGCTTCTCCTTGATATTAAAGGAAGGGTCTCCTATTCCATATGCCCTCAAGAGCTAACTTTCTATTAATAGTGAAGTATAACTGTTTTGCCTGTTCTTTAAATATTGGCCCCTGTCCCCCATACATCAACTGCTCAAGGATAATGGCTATTGTAATTCATGGTCTTCCAGATGGTCCTACCTTGCTGATCTGGATCAGCTGCAATGACAAAGAGAATCAAATCCTGCCCCACTGTTCTCCTCCCGCTTCCAGGAAACTCCTCATTCTCCCTCTGCTTAGAGTAAAATTCTATGTTTAGGCGTTCAACCTTTTCTGAAAATGTTAGCATCACTCTGGGAATTTAGGAAATCATTTATTTTTTTTTCATTTTTTATTGGAGTATAGTTGATAACACAACAATGTTGTATTAGTTTAGGAAATCATTTTAAATCCCCCTCTTACCTCTAAAAATGCTTTTAAGATCATTTTCTAACACAGTATTCAAAAGCCAAATTTTAGATTCAAATTTAATGTACAGTGAAAGAACAACTGAGTGTCTGCCTTTACTATTCTACTGAAATGCACCAAGGTCACCAGGAGCCTCCATGTAGCCAAATCCAATAGCAGTATCTTTTTACCCTGGTCCCTCTTCTCTTTTCTATCTATATATTTCCCTGAGTTATTCCATCCATCCCCATGGATGTATACAACATTCTTATGCTGCTGAATCCCACATTTAAACGTAGTATTGATTTCTCCACCCAACTCCAAATTCATATATCCAAATATTAAATTAAAGCATCTACATGACTGTCTTCCAGGCACCTCAAAATTAACATGTCCCAAATAGAACTCTTGATATCCCTCCACCAAAACCTGTGGTTCTCCAAAGTTTCACCAACTCAGTAAATGACAGTGACATCTAACCTGATGACTCAATCCAAAATTGATGGGTCATGCATAATTACTCTTTTTTCTTTACCCTGCTTATCAGTCAGTTAGTCCTTCCTGACTACCTCCAAGATAACTGAATGGGTTTACTTCACTGCATTTCTACTATTTCCACACTAGAAGTCCAATTAGCCATTATATCTCAATTGGAACCCCCCCCAAACCCTACCTAAATGCAGGGGAAGCCCCCTACATCATTTCTCACCACAAACCATGGTTTGCCACAAACCATTCTCAACACAAAAATCATGATGTTTCTCCATTACTCTAAACTTTCTAGTGTATCAAAGTCACATTTAGCATAAATTTTCTTCTACTCTAGATTATAAAGCCTTTAATGATCTGGCTGCTGACTACTTCCCTGCCCTCATGTGGTAACAAAATTGCCTACCATGTTCTTGTCACACTGGATTTCTTTCTGTATTTAACTATATAGACCATTAAGGTTTCTAGGTTTCACACTTGTTCCCTCTGCTTATAACACAATTCTCCACGAACTTCATATTGTTGACATCTTCAAATTAACAATTTTCACCTTAAATTTTACCTTTCTGGATATTTTTAAAAAGATTTTACTTTTTAGAACAATTTTAGGTTTACAGAAAAATTAATCAGAAGGTACAGAGATTTCGCATATATGACCTGTACCCACACATGCATAGCTTCCCCCATTGTCAACAACCGCCACCAGAGTAGTACATGTTACTACTGATGAACCTACATTTATATATCATTATCATCCAAAGCCCACAGTTTACATCAGGGTACACTCTCAGTGGTATATACTTTATGGGTTTTTAAAAAAATGCATAATGACATATATAGTAGTTTCACTATTCTAAAACTCCTCTGTGCTCTGCTGATTCATCCCACCCTTTCTCCCTACCCCTAGCAACCGCCGATCTTTTTACTGTCTCCAGAGTTTTTCCTTTTCAAGAATATCATTTTGTTGTAATAATATAGGTAGTAGCCTTTTCAGACTGGCTTCTTTCATTTAGTAATATGCATTTAAGATTCCTCCATGTCTTTTCATGGCTCATTTCTTTATAGCGTTGAAAAATATTCCATTAACTAGATGTAAGACTGTTTATTTATCCATTTACCAACTGAAAAATACATTAGTTGATTCTAAACTTTGGATATTATGAATAAAGCTACTATAAACATTCATACGTAGATATTTTCATGGAGATAAATTTTCAACCCCTTCGGGTAAATACCATGGACCACAATTGCTGCATTGTATGATAAGAATATGTTTAGTTTTGTAACAATACTATATTATATACTTAGAAATTTGCTAAGCGGGTAGATCTGTTTTTTTATCATATAAAAAATGGTAACAATATATAAAGAAGGTGGGAGGAAGCTTTTGGAGGTTATGAATAGGTTTATGGCATAGATTGAGTTGATGCTTTCACAGGTGTATACTTATCTCCAAACTCATGAAGTCATCAACGTGTATACATTAAATATGTACAGCTTTTTGCATGTCAAAAAAGGTGTGTGTGTATATATATATGCATATATGTATTATATATATATACACATATGGATATTACACACACACTTGCTCATAAACACACACACACACAAAAGGAACCTGAAAACTGTCTTTTATAGTGGGCTGTACAATTTTGCAGTCCCACCAGCAATGAATGAGAGTTCCTGTTGATCTACACCCTTCCCAGATTTGGCATTATCAGTGTTTTGGATTTTGGCCATTCTAATTAGTGTGGTATCTCGTTTTGATTTGCATTTCTTCCAAGACACATAGGTGGCACACACTTTCATATGCTTATTTGCAATCTGTTTATCTTCTTTGGTGATGTGTCTGTTAAGGTTTTGACTCATTTTTTAACCAGACTGTTTGTTTACTTATTGTTGATTTTTAAGAGTTCCGTGAATATTTTGGATAAGTCCTTTATCAGATACGTCTTTTTCAACTATTTTCTCCCAGTCTGTGGCTTGTCTTTTTATTCTCTAGTCAATGTTTACACAAAGCAGAATTTTTTTATTTTGTTTTAATGAAGTCTGGCTTATCAATTCTTTCATGAATTTCTTTGGTTTTGTATCTAAAAAGTTACCACCAAACCCAAGATCACTTAGATTTTCTCTCATATTATATTCTAAGACTTTCAGAGTTCTGCATTTTACATTTAGGTCTGTGATCCATTTTGATCCAAACATGTTTCTCTGCCCATCCTTTTGTCATTCACTTTCCTATCACCCAGCTGTTTCTATCCACTAACATGCTTTATTCTTCTATGTAACATACATGACCACCTGTTTTCTGTCTATATCTATCAATCAATCTATCTTATCTGTTTTCTAATCTAATTTATCTTTAATCTATTTACCTATCTCTCTAGTCAAAATCATTTATTGCGTGTTGCTTATCTCCCCAACAAGAATAAAAACTCCACCAGGGAAAGAAATTATGTGACTTATTTACTGCTGTATCTTCAGTGTAAAAAACTATCTCAGACATGTAGTATACACTCAAACCACAGGTCAGGTGAATGAATATGTCAGTTTGGAGCACCTAACTGAAATGACTTACTTGGGGTAGGCTTCTCCAAAATCCTAAACTGAAGCATACAAGTCTTAGCAAAGTCAGACTAATTCTTCAATTGCTATTTTGCTCACAAGGATATGGCTTAATCTCATTTGATAAGATTCCTCTCAATGTAACTATACTCCCGCTCAAATGGTTAGCTTAACTTAGAAGTTATGTTACCTAGCTTCATACCCTTCCTATTTATAGACTGGCACAACAAAGTAGAATTTAAAAAAATGTTTGAACTACATAAGGGCAATTAAGGATTTTACCCCCTTCAAATACAGTGGGGGGAAAAAAATACAGGCACAGTTTTTCAGTCTTTACATGTAGCTCTGATTTCTAACCTATGTACTTATTAATTCTTCCATAAGGACTACTAGTATCACCTAAAAATGAATTTACTTATCAGTTTAGACTTTGACCTATGGCAGAGGCTCTTGGGTTTTTTCTAAAGCTATATTTTATGACCTAAATGTGGGCTATGAGTTCTGACTGTTAGAAATATATGAAAATGATTAAAGAAAAAATTTAAAACTGTAACTCATATGCAAAAAAAGGCTTTTGGTCATTAAAATTAAAAAACTGTAAGAAAATATTAAGAACATCATTCAGTCAATGATAATTATACATGTCTCTAGGTAATATCCAGTTTTCTAACTTTTAGTTATTTGCTAACTTTTTCTTTATTCCTAACAATAAGCAACAAAGATGATTGGTTGTTTAACTATAGATTGTTTCTCTAACCCTGATTTGCCTGGTCTCCTACTAAGGCCAAACGGGAGGTGAAAACAGTCTGGGAGATCAATTTGAAGGGAGAGCTCCATGTACAGGACAACCTTCTACTCAATAATCTTGCCATATGTTTCAATTCTCAGTTTAGACCTTTCATCACACAATTTATATGTGGAAGATATTTTTCCTCATTTACTGATTAATTTTCCCTCTTTTACTGATTAATTTTCCCTGAGTAAAGCTTAGAGCTATAAAACTGAAATACAGACGTTAAAGAATTGCTACTTTTGTAAGCTTGTTCATCAGTGGATATATGACTAAATCATTGCAATGGCTTGCAGTGATGGTTAAAGATTTTCAGTGTGACTAAAATCACAGAAGCAATACCATTAAAAAAAAAAAAAAAGAAAGAAATCTTGTCTTTAGAAATGTATATGTCCTGAAAGAAATATGTAAGTTCTCTGGCCTCCTTAAATGGAAAGGTAAGGTAGTACAATAAATCATCATTTAGTCATGTTTGATATTATAGAATTCTATAAATACTCCACAATATGCTTCAGCACCTGCAGTGGTATGAGTATTTACAAGGTGTTTTGGTTTGAGTTTTTTTTCTCCTATGAATGTGTGCATATGTGTGTCTATCTGTGTTAATGTAACATTGTCATCATCATAGAGCACATAAGAAAAAAATGTTAAAAGTGAGTGTCATTAAAGATGAAATAACTGATGGACTTTAATGCTTTGTAAGAAATATTTTATGTAAGAGAGAGCAAACATCACATTATGCCCCATATAAAATATACACTAATTTTCTGAAATTATATATTTTAGATACTACTGGTTTTCTCTAATTTTAATAAAACTACTATTATCAATAATTCTAATACAGAAATAAAGATCATTAGTAGAAAGGAGGGGGATTAATATGGCAGGGTAGGAGGACGTGGAGCTCACCTCTCCACAACAAACACATCAAAAATACATCTATAGTGATAGAGATGGCAAGTAGTGGCCAGTTCCAGAAACTGGAAAATGCAAGGAAACAGATTATCCTCTAGAAGCTCCAGAAAAAGAATGCTGCTGTGCTGACATGTTGATTTTAGCCAGTGAGACCCGTGTTGGATTTCTGACCTACAGTGCTCTAAGGTAGTTCTCCTGTGGGACTTTCCATAGAGGAAGGAAAAATGGCTTTACTGGATCTGCTGTGGAGTGGCGAGTCAGAGCTCACAGCTCAGTCCGTGGATCATCAGGAGAAACTTCACTGACTGCAGTTTGTGAACCAATGTTTTACATAACATGAAGACAAAAGACACCATTTTAGCTATAGTTCTAAAAGCAGACCCTGACGTAAGGACTTCAGTGACCCTAGGAAGCACAAATGAAGAATGAGAAAAGTCAATCAGGGAAGCAAAACACTAATGAGCAGATAATCACTCAGTCCCCCTGTGGATCTTCTGAGAAGCCACAGAGAACACACATCAGAACTTTCCTACTGTGGAATGGCAAGGCCAGGGCTTTTTTGCTGACTCTCCTCTCCCACTGGGAGAAATGGATTGGTCTTCACTGAGTATTGCAATACAGACTGGGAACCTTACCACAGTTCTGCTTAGGAAGCACCTGTAGTGACACAGAAAGTTCTGAGGCAGAGAATAAGAGACTCTGGTGCTTAAGGCAGGACTGTCAGTTTCCTGGAAACATCCACAAACTGGATGTTTCCAGCATCCACAGTTTGTGAGCTTAGGTGAGCTGAAAAGATAAGGAGCGGCTGGGCCCGTGAGCCATGGTTGCTGAGCCTGCGCGTCCGAAACTGTGCTCTGCAACGGGAGAGGCCACAACAGTGAGAGGCCCGCATACCGCAAAAAAAAAAAAAGATAAGGAGCAGCAGACCTTGTTGACAAAAACCAGAAAACTATATTTGTGGTGGGAGAAAAACCTAAGTAAATACGCACTTAAAGTGAGTATTTGGGGGTAACAAAGGATTTACTTAGTGTTAAAATGGGGATGACAAATGAGTTCCAACTCTGATGCCAGCTCTGATCAACTGGCTGCATAGCGTGTTGTGTTGAGGAGGATTCGCAAAAGGCTCAGTAGGAAATCCTATCTTTATCAATTAGTATCCCAGACATGGAAACGGAAGGACAGAGAGAGAGCATGTAGGCCATGTATTTGCCACCCTGCTTTAATGTGAAGACTATTTTTATTAATATCAGCACTGAGATTTCTTTAATAAAATTTCCCACAGATTTGACCTTTCAAAATGCACAGCATGTGAGATGCCTTTGGTTAATGGGTGAATAATCCAATTAATGTTATGAATAAGACTGGGATAAATTTCAAAGGCACAGCAGTTATAGGAGTTACCTTTGTCATTCTGCTACATGTTTCAAGTAAACATGCTAATTTTTTTCTCACTGATACATAAAAAATACTCATAATATTAACCAGAAGATACAAAAGGGATCAACGAAAGACAGTGTTCAATAGTGTCAATGCTTAGTCATACTGCCAATGTTGGGAGAAGAGTAATTTTTCTTGGGGGAGGTGGTGACAATATTTAAGTTCTCTTAGTAAATTTCATTAAACAATACAGTGTTAATAACTGTGGATATGTAATTAACTCATGGGAGGAATCCTTTCACAATGTATGTGTATATCAAATCACCATGATGTGTAATTTTATTTGTCAATTATACCTCAATAAAACTGAAAAAAACAAGCCTTAGAGAAAAAAGAATCATTAAGTCAAGTGGGCAAAAAAGTTTAATTCATCTGTCATAATATCTTGAGGAAAATATCACCATTTACCCTGGGACATGATTTGAACTGCAGACTCCAAGAATAAGTACAGTATTAAATATCTTAACTTGTACTGTTGCAGTTCAAATTGATTTCAAGTTCTGTAGTTATTCCTAAGTAGTCCTCAGTTCTCATCTCCAATAATGCATATGAGTCGAAAGTATCATCAGGTTCTGCCTAAACCACTACAGCTAATCTACCTATACTTATTTCCATTTCAATGCAATCACAGTAAAAAAAAATATATATATATGTATTTATACATATAGATACATATATCTATATGTATAAATACATGTGGAACAATTCTCATGGAAAACTAACTGGAAACTGGCAGAACTCCTATACAACCCAAACTGGCCATTGTCAGTATGTGCAAAGAGGGGGATGGTGGCACAATGGTATGCAAAGGCTAACCAGTAAATCTGGGGCAAAGAGTTCCTGGGATAGGACTCATTTAGCTACAGAGAGACAGCCCGGAGGATCTGGAGTGTGGTCCCATTGGGATGGCGACAGCCATTGTCAGCATGCTCAGAAGTACACAGCAGTTTGTCTCCCAGTGAGAGTGCCCAAGCTCTGCCCATTCCACACTGCAGCTTAGTGCTGGATCCGAGGCAGACAAGTCCTGGGAGAAGACTGCCACAGAGGCAGCCGAGATCTCAGGCAGCAGTGCAGTCACCTCAATTCCTGTGCAGCCACAACTCCCAACCTCCAACCCCAGCTGCAGATTAATACACAGGACAGCTTTGCAGTAACTAGATCTGGGATGAAAACAAGAGAGAAATGGATGCGACCTTGGGCTGCTTCTGAGCAGAACCAGGGACACCTACGGAAGCGGCTTATAGGTCCTCTGTGACCGTAGGCCTCATCTACATTAGCAATCACCTCCTTTGGGGCAAGGTATACATGCATGGGCAACAAAGCCTGATTGAACTTGACCCTCAAAGCTTCTAATCCAACAACTGGAGAGCAGACCTTGTCCCCAACAGGGCAGTGACAGACATGGAGCAGAGAGGAAGCCCTGACTCATATCCTGCACAAGCTCTAGGTATATCAGCGCCAACCACACCCTCTATCAAGGGGATAATGGACAGCACACCCTGAGGAAACACAGGTGACTGTACCAAAATGAGCCCCTGCATCAAAAATATTGGACACGCACAGTCTATACAGGGATGCTCTCACATAAAAACACCCCTTCAAGACCACAGTAGATAACTGTTTCTCCTAAAGTCATGGAGAAAGAGAAATATAAGTAATATAAGTAAAATGAAAAGGCAGAGAAACTACACCAAATTAAGAAAAATAAGAAAAATCCGCTGAAATATCAAATAATGAAACAGTCTTCACCAGTCTACTAGACCCTGAGTTCAAAAAGGAGGTAATAAAAATGCTAAAGGAGGCTGTTTGGTGACTTGTCGCCATTCTTGGAGAAGCTCGTCCTCAGCCCAGAGGAGAGTTTAGGTAGCTATGTCAGTCAGAGACACCTGTCCCTGACACTATTGAGACCCATTATTATAAAAAGGCTTAAGAAATTAAAAAAGATTATAAATAGAAATGCAGATCACTGTAACAAGTAATTAGAAACTATAAAGATGAAGCAATCAAAAATAGACAATTCAATAGATGAGATAAAAACCAATCTAGAAACAATGAACAGAAGATTAATAACAGACAAAAATGAATAAGTGATCTGGAAGACATAATAATGGAAATCAGCCAATGAGAACAGTAGATAGAAAGACAAATGAAAGCACAGAAGGTCCTAAACAAGATGAACCTAAACAGACTCACACCAAGACATATCATAATTAAAATGGCAAAAGCTAAAGAAAAAGAGAGGATTCTAAAGGCAGCAAGATAAAAAAAAAAGTCAGTTACAAGGGAACCCCCATAAGGCTATCAGCTAATTTCTCTGAATAAACTTTGTGGACCAGAAGGGAATGGAATGATAAAGTTAAAGTCTTGAAAGGGAAAAACCTGAAACCTAGGATACCCTACCCAGCAAGGTTATCATTTACAATAGAAGTACAGATAAAGAATTTCTAAGACAGGCAAACTAAAAGAATTCAGCAATACCAAACCCACCCTAAAGAAATAATGAAAGGTCTTCTATAAATAGAAATGACACAAGAATCTATAGGAAAGGGAAAATCACGATAGGAAAGGCAAATATGTAAAAGGATTGAAGATCACTTAAATAAGTCAGTACATAGGTTAAAAAACAATAAAAAATTGTAAAAGTGATTATAACTATAACAGTAAAAGGATAAGTAGTAAGATATAAAATAGAACATCAAAATAACAAAATATGGGGAAAGGGAGTATAAAAATGTAAATCTTTTATAATTTGTACTTGAATGACTATCAGTTTAAAGCAAGTAGATATAGTTATGGGTCAACATATTGTACTTGAATGCCATAGTATCTATCCACAAATCAAAAACATACTATAGATTCACAAAAACCCATGAAAGAAACTGAAAACTATATTACAAAAGAAAATCATCAACCCACAAAAGGAAAAACAAAAACAGAAGAAATGAACAAAGAAGAACCACAAAAACAACGGGAACACCGGGTTTAAAATGGCAATAAGTACATACCTATCAATAATTACTTTAAATGTCAATGGACTAAATGTTCTGATCAAAAGACACAGAGAAAACAAGAACCTACAATATGCTGCCTACAAGAGACTCATTTCAGAGCAAAAGATACACAGAGACTGAAAGTAAGGGAATGGAAAAAGATATTTCATGCCAATGGAAATGACAAAAAAGCAGGGGTAGCAAAACACGTATCAGACAAAATGGACTGTAAAACAAAGGCCATAAAGAAAGACAAAGAAGGACACTATATAATGATAAAGGGATCAATACAAAAAGAGGATTTTACACACATTAACATACAGGCACACAATATAGGAGCTCCTAAATATAGAAAACAAATGTGAACAGACATAAAAGGAGAAATTAAAAATAACACAACAGTAGTAGGAAATTTTACCATCCCACTGAGATCAATGGACAGACCATCCAGATAGAAAATCAATAATAACAAAGTAACAAATAACAATAATAACAAAATAAAAACAATAATAACAAAGTAACAAAGGTTCTAAATGATACAATATATCAGTTGGACTGGTGAAATGATACTCAATATAAAAACCCTAAAATGTCCACACAAAAGCTATTAGAACTAATAAAGGAATTCAGCAAGGTAGCAGGATATAAGATTAATATACAGAAATATTTTGCGTTTCTTTATACTAATAATGAAATATCAGATAAAGAAAAAAAATCCCATTTAAAATCACGTCAAAAAATATAAAATACCTAGGAATAAACTTATCCAAGGAGGTGAAAGAAGTATATGCTGAAAACTATAAAACATTGATAAAGGAAACTGAAGTTGACTCAAAGAAATGGCAAGATATCCCATGCTCCTGGATTGGAAGAATTAATATTGTTAAAATGGCGAGACTACCCAAAGAAATCCACAGATTTAAGGCAATCCCTATCAAAATACCCATGACATTCTTCACAGAACTAGAACAAATAATTCTAAAATTTAGAATTTTATATCGGGACTTCCCTGGTGGCACAATGGTTAAGAATCTGCCTGCCAATGCAGGGGACACAGGTTCAATCCTTGGCCCGTGAAGATTCCACATGCTGTGGAGCAACTAAGCCCATGCACCACAACTACTGAGCCTGTGCTCTAGAGGCCGTGAGCCACAACTACTGAGCTCGCATGCCACAACTACTGAAGCCTGTGTGCCTAGAGCCCATGCTCCACAACAAGGGAAGCCACAGCAATGAGAAGCCTGTGCACCTCAACGAAGAGGTGCACAACTAGAGAAAGCACACGCACAGCAACGAAGACCCAACACAGCCAAAAATAAATAAATATTTTAAAAATAATAAAATAAAATTTATATGGAGCCACAAATAGCCCAGAATTGCCAAAGCAATCCTGAAGAAAAAGAACAAAGATGGAAGCATAACCCTTCCAGACTTCAGACCATACTACAAAGGTACAGTAATGAAAACACATGGTACTGGCACAAAAATAGACATATAGATCAACGGAACAGAAGAGAGAGCCCCAAAATAAACACACACACCTAAGGTCAATTAATCTATGACAAAGGAGGCAAGAATATACAAAGAAAAGACAGTCTCTTCAAAACATGGTGTTAGGAAAGTTGGACGGCTATATGTAAAGAAATGAAATTAGAACACTCCCTTACACCACATAAAAAAATAAACTCAAAGTGACTTAAACACCTAAACATAAGTCATGACACCATAAAACTCCCAGATGAGAACATAGGCAAAACATTCTCTGACATAAATCATAGAAGTATTTTCTTAGATCAGTCTCCCAAGGCAAAAGAAATAAAAGCAAAAATAAACAAATGGGACTTAATCAAACTCAAAAGCTTTTGCACAACAAAGGAAACCATCAACAAAATGAAAAGACAACCTACAGAATGGGAGAAAATATTTGCAAATGATGTTACCAACAAGGGGTTAATATCCAAAATATACAAACAGCTCATACAAATCAATAATAATAATAATAAAAAGCAATAAACGAGCAGACCTAAATAGACATTTCACCAAAGAAGACATTTTGTGAATTTTTGCAGATATCTATAAAATATTCACCACTCATGGGTATCCTATGACAAGGCTATTAATTTTTTTTTTTTTAATGTATGTTTACTGGTCCATGCCCTAAATCCACTGACTTTCATTACGTATGTCATATTTTTTAAATAGAGAATAATTATTGGAATACAATGGGTTTTGAATTTTAAGTCCTACCGTCAGTAATTTATTTCTTTTCCAATAAATTGAAATGAAGTTTGTATTAAATAAACACTGCTATGATCAAGAACATTTGAAAGTAGAGACAATATTTAGGAAGAGTGAAGTAATAGTAAACACCCCAGGTATAAGTTCTAAATTTGGAAATACAGGTGTAGTTTTGGAAATGTAATTTTTTCTTCCATTGACACTGGCTATGAGGTTAGCCCCAGCCACAAATATTAATCGTGTTTCTACACTATTTTATCATTTACAGAATGTGCTAAGAAAAGACGATGCTAAACAACATAGCGATAATTAAGAACATGAGCATGAGAAAACCAAGGAGGAAAGATACACAGAAAAAGGAAATTTATAAAGGTCCTACTAGAAGTACAACAGAACTTTGGCAATGAAGACTTTTCAAGGTTTTATTATTCAAGGTCTATTGTATGTACTGAATTTTAATTTTGCTGAATTTTAATAATGTTTAATGGCGGGATGATGTATGTGAGACCATCACTTAGCTCATATGTGATGCTTGTCTGCTGGGCATTCATATCTCATCAAAACATCCTCCATCCAATCTTTGTGAACTATGCATTTACTTTTGTAACAAGTTAAAATCTCTTTAAATGATCACAAGTTCAGTTTTATAGATTAAGGAACATTTCTTATTATAGCTGTACAAAAGTGAATTTAAAATAGTGAACTTACATGGAAAATGTTAATATATTTTCCATTATGATTGTAATTAATTTATATAACTATTTATAGTAGGAGGTATTCACATCATTTTCCCTATAAATATCTTCATGTGTATTCTAGAGTAAATAGAAGCATCAAGGATATTACTAAATCTATATTTTATTACTAGGCAATTGTCAGAATTTATCCTTCACTAATGGAAAAGGACTGACTCATACTTTCAGCCATTCTTGAATTGTATATAAAATCACACTTTCTAAAAAAATAAATGCACGAGTCCCCCCTATCCACCCAAGTACAAATTAAACTTTATTTGTGCTTCCTGGTAGGACTTAGGTCATGCAGAGAAAAAACAGATATTACTTAGACTTGATTGTTAGTCTTAACTTTAATATTCATACCTCATATTACTATACTATTCAGTAAGTGTTAAACTGTCAAAATATTACAGTTGGTGATAAAATAACAAAATATTTCTTCTACGTATATTCAAATTGAACTTAATGTGAATCATTAAAAAGTTTATATCATTACATTTGAAAAATGTCATTTCACATTTTGAAAGTGTGAATAAGCATGATAATATTGTTGGTTGAAGAGCCCATTTTTTCCCTTTATTTATTACCTGAATAGTAGAAAAAAATTAAGAAATCTATGGTCCACATTCCATATCAGAAATATCAATAAATAAAATAATAAAATAAAAATGTTGAAATTAAAAATACTATTACATATATATTTAAAATATATATCAGTACTTGATATATACTTATCCAATCTCATTTCCATGAGGTAGCAAGTATTGTTAATGTAAAAAGTAGATAGCAATCACTGAATCTGGGGGTAAAACCTGGCAAAGGTAAAGGCTTTTCTAGAGAAATTTCTAGTAAGCTAGTAAGCACTTACAGATTAGATAACCTCTCCCTCCAAAATAAGATGTAACTACTCAGAATAATAATTGTTTAAGTACTATCCCTTTACTTCTTTAGAAGTCCATGATGTGGCAAATTTAATCACATGTGTCTTGTAATATAGTTGTTATTCTCAAGACCCCTGTTTGTGTAAGGAAAATTCAGTTTAAGTGACAAACTGGGAAGTTTGACAAACTTTTAAATTTGTGTGTGTGTGTCTTTCTGTCTGTCTGCCTATCTCTCTCTCTCCAATCCCCATTTTTTCTCGATATTTATAACAATTGTTACCTGTTGGCAAAGAAAGGGCAATGCCTTTGGGTAGTTTGCTCTATCTAGCAAAATTAGGACCCTGAATTCTCAGAGAACAAGAGAGACACATCTGAATCCCAGTAGTGCATTGTTTTCCCCTACTACTGTCAAGTGTAGTTTGATGTAAAGAAATATTCCAAAAAGAATGAAAGACAGATACAGTATATCTACATAATAATATAAATATTACATTTCACACTAAACAATAAGCACCTTATTACAGGTATTTTCAGTATCAATATAAACTAATCATACAACAATAACAGATTAAAAAACCTGTAGGGTAGGGCTTCCCTGGTGGCGCAGTGGTTGAGAGTCTGCCTGCCCATGCAGGGGACACGGGTTCACGCCCCGGTCCGGGTCCGGGAAGATCCCACATGCCGCGGAGCGGCTACGCCCGTGAGCCATGGCCGCTGAGCCTGCGCGTCCGGAGCCTGTTGCTCCACAACGGAAGAGGCCACAGCAGTGAGAGGCCCACATACCGCAAAAAAAAAAAAAAAAGATTCCACTTTTCTATCCGTTATTTTCTAAATGTTGCTGTCTTCTGTTTTCATACATGTTTTACTTTCCTGAACTGGTCTTTTTTTTTTTTTTTTTTTTTTGGTACGCGGGCCTCTCACTGATGTGGCCTTTGCCATTGCGGAGCACAGGCTCCGGACGCGCAGGCCCAGCGGCCATGGCTCACGGGCCCAGCCGCTCCGCGGCATGTGGGATCCTCCCGCACCGGGGTATGAACCCGTGTCCCCTGCATCGGCAGGCGGACCCTCAACCACTGCACCACCAGGGAAGCCCAGAAAAGTGGAATCTTTATCTTAATAAATCTGAAAACTTACACTTTCAAGAAAGCATACTATTTTTCAAAGCTGACTCAATACCAAAAACCTAAATATTACTGTGTCCATTACAAAAGCCAAAATGGTTTTTAAAAGTCGTCCCACGAAAAAGATCCGGTCCAAGCAGGTGCAAGAAGTTTTTACCTACTAACAATTGAGGGAAAAATAAAATCAAATTTAATGCAACTATGACAAAGAATGGAAAGAGAACAAACACATTCACATCACTTTAACCAAATCTCATAACGTTGGTATCAACTCTTTTAGACAATCTTAAATCGAAATTAATTACAAACAATTCTCACACGTAAACATAGGTCCAAATATCTTAAAACAAATATACTTAAACCAAATCAAGAATAAATAAAGGCGATTATACATCTTGAACAATTTGAACTTACTGCAGGAATGTATTTTTTTGGTTGGTTGTTTGTTTTTGGCCATGCTGCATGGCTTGCGGGACCTTAGTTCCCTGACCAGGGATTAAACCTGGGCCCAGGGCACTGAAAAATGTTGCATCCTAACCACTGGGCCACCAGCGAATCCCCAGGAATGTATTATTTTTGAATAGCACTGACATATATACACTACCAAACGTAAAATGGATGGCTAGTGGGAAGCTGCTGCATAGCACAGGAAGATCAGCTCGATGCTTTGTGACAGCCTAGAGGGGTGGGATAGGGAGGGTGGGAGGGAGGCTCAAGAGGGAGGGCATATGGGGATATACGTACACATATAGCTGATTCACTTTGTTGTACAGCAGAAACTAACACAACACTGTAAAGCAATTGTACTCCAATAAAGAGGAAATAAAATAACATAAATTAACTTGTATATGACAAAATAAGTAATCATCCCAAAAGTTACACACAAAAAAGATTATTTAAAAAAATCTTACCCCAACAAGCAGAAAATGGAATGTTAACTGATAATCCTTAACTATTATAAAACTTAAAGCAAACATTACACATAATATGCAACATTTAAAGTGCTTATTTTATGACCAGAAACAAATAAAAGGCATCCATTCTTACTGGAGTTATTTCAAATTTTGCTTAAGTAACTGACCGGTGCAATAAGTCAAGTAAAGAAAATAGATAAGGGGATAGGAAAAGTCAAGTCAGATCCTTTATTTTTACAGATGATGTAGAGAAAATAATTTACAAGCATACTGTTAAAATTCATAATGGAACACAGTAGAATGTCTGTATACAAAATTTATATTGGAAATTTAATTACACTTTCATATTACAGTTATAAGCATTTTGAATATCTAATTAAAATACATCACTTAACATAGCACAAAAAATTCTAACGTACTTAAGAGGTAAAATCTAAGAAATTGTGGGCAACATTTTTACAGAAAAAAATGTACATATATTTATAATATTTATCCATAACAAAATTTGTATATTTTATATGCAGTATATATGTTTGCTATACATAAAATTTACTGACATATTAAAGGAGGTAATAAATCAAGAGATAACACATAAATTAGAAAACACAAGATGCCACATTTATCAAAAATGAAATATAAATTCAATTTAATTTCAGTCAATATCCCAACAGGATTTGGTCAAAATTAACAGAGTACAATATTTAAGTGGTTGAACAAAGGGCCAAAAATAGTCAAGGAACTCCTAAAGAACAAGACTTATCAGCCAGATAACTATCCAGTATTATTTTTAAAGATGCCATAATTATGGCAGTGTCATATGACAGTGACATAAGCTAATCAATGGTATTTTCAACATATATGACTGCAAAATTTAGGATAAAATCACAAAGTATCCAGAAGATAAATGGACACATGCTTAGAGAGGCAATTTAAGAGAAAGAAATATGAAAGCCCAATAAATTACAGACTGATATCATATATTTAAATGGCAAAAACACCCACCTTAAAATATAATTTTTAGGAATTCACACATGTGATGAAATGCTAAAGAAAGACAAGTAAAAGAAATAAAACAAAATTGAGGCTAGCAGGCCTCTGAGAGGGAGAAGCGTGGGTTGTAGTCAGGAAAAGGCCACCAGGGACTCCATGAGGATGGGAAAGTTCTGCTGAAGCTGACTGGCAAGCTCATGGGTCTTTATTTTATTCTTATCCCTTATGCATCACATATATGTTTCATATATTTGCCTTTATGATATATTTCATATAAAAGTACACAATTTAAGGAATATCACGGTAAGTTATAAAAAGAAAGTAAAAAGGACAGAACGCAATATAAAAAGTTTCCAGAGAGAATAAACAGCTCCAATCATAACAAACACAATAGCATCACAGGAGTATCTACAAAGGAATAAAAAACTAATTGAGATCAGACTTATCATCTAGGGGAATCACAGCGGTCAATGAAGAAATATTAACCAAAATAGTCAGAACCTAGACTTTTATACTCAACCAAAGTAGCATATACAGAGAGGGTAGAATAAAAACATTTTCAGAAATGCAAGCAAAGTTTACCACACAATGACCTTCTAAGAGTGAAATACTATTAAATGTATTTTTGTACAACAATAAATTAATCAATGAAGAATTATGAAAATAAGAAATGATGAGAAAGAAAGCTGGTAAAATATATAGTTAATTCTAACAATTAGTAACTAAAAACAAAACCCAACAAAAAACTAGGCCTTTCTCTGACTTTTAGTAATATGTTACACTTCTTTAACACTACGTTCTGATGGCAACAATTTTGGCTCAGGAAAACTTGAGGTTGTCCTATTTTAGTCTATGGTACAAGATGTATTTCTCACTGCAGGTTCTGCCAGAGTGTCTCGCTGGTGATACAGGAAGATTGCTCAAATTAAACACACACACACACATATATATATATATGTGCATAAACTCACAACTGTGTGTGTTTGTGTGTGTGTGTGTACACTATATGTTCAACAAATCCTAAAGAGAAGAGAGAATAAGCAGAACACCCTGTACCCTTAACACGAGTGTGCTATGGCTAAAGTCCAATAAGTATATGCAATATTTTTAATATTTGGTACCTAAATGTCACATGGGAAGATTAAGGACTCTGTTAATCAAATTTTGTACAGTTATTTGAATCATTTTCTCTCCTTGCTTATATACACAGTTAAGATTAACATAATTTTGACCGCTGTGTTCAGTCACAGGATCACAACTGGGGTCAAAAAGAATAGGAATTCACAGTGGGAATCAAAATGTGCTTATCTGAAAGATCAAAGGGCAAAGATCTAATTATGGATAGCAATCCATAGTTTACTTTCCTGAGATAAAGAAATTCTCTCCTGGAGAAATTAGAATAAAGAGAGACTTTTTTTCCCCCAGAAATTTCAAAGTCTTATTTTGAGAACCGAGGCATTTTCTAGGGCCAAGTTAGTTGTATCTCAAATCACATGTCACAATTGGCTTCAGGCATTAAGGAGTAGAAAAGGTACAGCAGGTCTATTGTGTCAGATTCCTTTTGAAGTATTAGGTATTGATAAATTTAAATTAATTTTCTAGATTTTTTTCCCCTTTATTCTTTCTCTCATGAAATGCTAGGGGTCTGTTATTTAGGGCTGCAACATGGAAACAGGAAAAAAAAGATTCTAGTTGTCTTTGGAGCAGTGAAGTTTAACAAAGGCCCGGTTTATGAAAAATATGAAGGAGGATAAAAATTGTGAGTAAGAGCATAGAACACACTTTGTAAATTCTGAAGGCGTAGGGAATGTGAAAATTGTAACTGAATCATACTTACAGAATAAATGCTGCACTATTGAACATCTGCTTATATATCTCTGTTTCTTGTAAATATAATATTGCTGCTCTGTAACTATGGAGTTGCTTAATGAGAATCAATTCGCTTGGAAGATGACTCAATCTTAAACTGCTGCAGAAAGAGGCTAGTGGTTAAGTGAACACAAAGCTTGGGTAGAAAGGGGTTGTGAAGTTTAGGTTTGAGGTAAAAAGAAGGAAGCTTCTCTTTTGACATCAGCCTTTGTCATGTTCTCTATCCACATTTTTTCATAAAATTCTTGCCAAAATTAATTAAAATTGATACTTGTTTTCCATAACTAGTGATCTATGCATGTAATGCTTGCTGGTCATAATCCTGTGGAAGAGGAAAGTTTGGTGGTAGAATACATTAATTCTGAAAAATGTACTCCTGAAAAAAAATTTTTCCACCTCTCCTCTGGCCATGACACCATCATTACTGTTGATTGTCCCCATAAAGAAATTCACTTTGCAAGCTCAGTAACTCTCTGCTGGTGACCCCTGGTATCTCCCCTGCTCTATTCCTATCTTGAAGTGACCCCTGGTATCTCCCCTGCTCTATTCCTATCTTGAAGAAATGGCATGGTTTCTTATGGTTCTCACCGGCAAGATGGCACCTTAAACTCTGCTGGGCTACTCCTTCAACACTAACTCAAATTTAGCATTTTTTTTTTTAAATAGGATGCTTTTTCTGATTTATTGATTTGGTGATCCTGCCAGAAATTGCTTTTGCCAGTGATACTAGAGGAAAGAAAAGGACAGTAGTACAACTAATTTCTAATTTCTATTTTGATATATGTATTCACGAACATTTCACTCTCTCCCCTTTGGAAATGCTTATGACTTTATACTTCCATAAAACCTGAACTTGGTATAGGAGAAAATGTCTATTCTTGTCATTCAAATGTTTGCCTCATATTCTGTCCTATTTTCCAGGATTATTAAAAGCAGGAAAATCCATTCTGTTCAGATGAAAATCCTTTATCTCCAAAATTCAGTTTGAGCAATTGACAAGATTCTAATGAAATAAAATTAGTATATTTCTCATGTGAAAATTTCATAATTTTAATGCAGCTGAATCTGTTGATCAGTTAAACGTTTCCTTTAGAGGTATTTTAAGAAAGGCTAGTCTATCTTTGTCAAGAAATATTTAAAAATAGACATATATTCAAATTACTTTACACCAATAAAAATAAGAATTTATTGGAAGGATTTAGAGATCTCTCTCAGAATCCAAGGAAAGAAACGTAGCAAGAATCTATGAGTCTCTGAATCAGGAAATAGAATGTTGGGAACTGAGGGTATGCATCAATCTAGCGCTATACAGACTTTCATCTCCGCTCAGTATCTGAGCTTATCCTTTATTTCACTCTCTTCTTTGGAGTAGATGAGTTTGATCTGTTTCTGAAAGTATACTGAAATAACAAAGCTTTGCTAATTATGATTTTAAATAATTTCCATGTACAAGTGTCCAACATAGACTATCTTGAGTCTCTTAATCTAAATACTAAATTCCTGTGAGATAGAACTTGGTTCCTTTATAAAGATGTAGTATAGGAATGGAGAGGAAATGATTGACAAAAAAAGTGTATTGTTAATTTCAATATACTACGACAAAAAAAGTGTATTGTTAATTTCAATATACTACCCTATACCTGATATTATATCATTACTCACCTACATCATTTTCTATTTTATTCACAGTTTTATAATTTTACATTTTTAACTTTAAGTCTATACCGAATTTAATTTGGTGGAAGAAATTAGGTAACAATTTAAATTCTATTATGGCTAAAATCAAGGGATTATCTGAGAAGAATAGAGAAAAACATTACCAACAATAAAACAAAAGACAATGCAATAACAAACAATACTTCTTTCTCAGAACCAACCACCATTCAAAATATCTTATAATATAAATGCTTTACTTAATCTTCATAATCACCCATTAAATAAATAATAATAATAATTATTATTCAACTTTGTGAATGGTCATACTGAAATTTCATCTGAACTTTAGAGTGTTTTGCTAGATTCAAACAGATAATGTTCAAAAAATATGTCATACTTAAAGCCTGAATTTTCTACCATTACTTATTCTGTTTTTTACAAAATAAATGTTAACTATGTCATTTACTAGCAATAAACAACACATTCAGACAACTATTTTTAATCCTTATTCAGTGAATTTGGGAGGACATTTTTATAAGTATACAATGAAAAGAATAAATCAGAAATAGTTGGCTAGTAGAGTAATAAGCTCCAGTCAGAGCTTAAATCATAGGTATTCATTATCTGACCAAAAATCAAACATATCTGCAAAACTCACTATATAAATCATATATCTTATGTGATATTCTTTTATGAGGAAAATTTAGCTAAAGCCATGCATTGAGATTTCTGGCTAAAGATAATAAACTATATCTGCTGGAGGCATATGGAAGTGACTAGAAAGCAGGAAGTATTTATAAGCCTTCAAAAATTTCCAAAGCCATTTAAAGTCAACATAAGAGAATTCAAACTCCTGGAGTTACCAAACAGATCTATGCAACAATAATTAATAAAACAAAGTGTAAACCTAAAAACAGCTATGTTGGTATCCACTCGTTATATCACGCCATGTAAAATAAAATGACATCTTTGAGGGATTATAGCCTTGGATGTAGCCTTGGAACCTTGTTAATATTGCCTCTAAGACTATCAAGAATAGGACAGCTCTTAGTGAAACAGAAACAATGCAGAACAGGGATAAGTTTGTCACACAGGGTCACATAAGATGAAAGGACAACAACAAGACTATCCGCTAATGATAAAGACAGAATGTTTTCTAACTCTCCTACATAAGGGTTTCTTTTGTATACAGGCACTGATGGATTGAGAGTTAATGCCAAAACTATCCATAAATGCACATACACACCCCTACATACAACTAATAGACACTAATAGACTGGATTTTGCATTTTTTCCTTATTGTGTTTGCTGAATAAGGGAACACGCATTTCTTCTGCATTTTTTTGCTTTTATAAAGTTGAAAGTTGCTTCAATTATTTTTCTTTTGTTTTAAGTTTCTATATAACTTTGATAATCTAGGTTTTCCAAGTACTACAAGATGTTAAATAGTTATATCCTTTTTCTCAAAACATGTTTCATGCCAGACACTGTCACAAAGGTTTGATGAAAAGTCACTTATTATTGAATTTTGGTACTTCAGGTTAAAGGAATTTAACTTATTCCTGTAGAAAAGGTGACTGTCATCTTGTAATGGTACTTGAAACCTGATGAAACCACATAAGTGACAAAAATGGGGTTCATGTGAAGCTAACTAATTTTGAAAAGGAGGGAAATGAAGGACGGTTAAGAGAATAAAGCATTATTAATACAGTCTTAGGGGTCAGTTTCACACAAGAGGTGGCAAAACCCCAAAACCATTACTCTGTGGGTTTACACAGTAAAGTTCTCTAAAGTTTACTCATGAAGTATACAAAAAAGTTTACCTACAGGGAAGCAGGTATTAACCTAAAGCCCATAAGTATCCAAAACTTACATAAAACTTTTGTGGATATGCATTATTTTGTTACACAAAATTTGGCCTCTTCAAAAAAATGATAGTTCAGGGAAAATATGAATGCAATTCTGAAAAAGGTGTTATTCAAATTCCCTTTGCAATATATATCTTTGTCAAGTAGTGAAGGAATAACTTGGTAAAATCTGGATCATTCTCTGTAAAAATGAGAGGGGAGAGATAATTGTTACAAAAAATTGCTCAAAAGATCACTAATGAGGAATATCCATCTGTCTATCTATCTATCTATCTATCTACTGACATACCTACCTACCTACCTGTCTATCTGCCTTCTATCTCCCATGGTCTTCTTTTGTTATTTTAGTATTTTTACATCATGCTTTGCCAGATCAATTTTATTTATTCATTGGACAATAATTCATTAGTAAGTACACCAGATGGAAGAATTCTGGGTTTTGATCATCATTCAATGTGGCATCTGGAGAAATCTAATAAATTCTAGGAAAGCATAGCTTCCATTTCAAGTCTCTCCTTGTTAAATGATTCAAACAGAACTCCTGCACTCAGCCTAATCTGGAGCCTATAATGCATTTATAATGTATTATAAAAATAAAATTCCCTGTGGAAACAAAGTATAATATGTTATGAATGAAAAATATTACTATGGGTAAGTATAAGAGGAGTATATCTGGAAAGTGACTCCTAGTTTTCTTAACAGACTGAGGTAGTAGAAGAGAAAAATAATAGGAAATCTCAAGGTGCTGAATCTGTTCAAGAATTAATTTTATGGTTTTCAAAAAGTTATAATATGTGCTACATTTTTTACATTTCCTAAGTTCTTGCATGCAAAAGGAAATAGTTGCCATGGTAATTACACTTGCAATGCTTCTAGTTAGCAATAATAAAAGAAAGAAATTTCATGCTGTGTAGCAAGAGTAAAAGTGACAGAACACTGAATTGTGTGACTCAACTTGGGATAAAGAAGGTTAAATCAAAAACATACATAAACACTGGAAATACATTTTGCAGAGAAAAAGGTAAAGGTGTGATTTTATTGATACCAAGATTAAATACCATGTAATATGTTTGGAAATCTAATAATATATCTAGAATAACAGAATCCTTGAGACATTTTCAACATGAATCATCTCTAAAATATGTCTCTTAAGTATTCCTTGGAACATCTATGTGAGCATGTCAAGTGATATGGATTACTACATTTCAGTGTAGGGCATTTCTGTCTCTGACTATATTTGACCTTTATAACTAGATATAACGATGTTCTCCTTACATCTAGTTATAAACTGTGCCTATGCATATTTTGATCTTCTAGTTTCATTTCTTGCTTTGCCCCCAAATAACCTTATTTATTCAACTTGAAATATGTGTGAAACCAGACAAAATGGAAAGATGGAGACTAATCTCAACTGCTGATTCCCAGTTCAAGTTCACATCTGGAGATATAAGTGAATGACTGAATGAATGAAAGTCAGATAAAAGCTGATAAAGAACTCAAAATAGGTAAAGAGAGTGGCCTAAGACTGAGGGAAAGCAGCAACCTCTGGTAGCAGAAGTTCACCATCACGGTCAGAGAATAGGTCAAAGAATGGGACAGCTTTTCTCTCTAGCACATTGCCATGGGAAGATCACTGCATGCTGCTGCTGCTACGGGGCAGAAAAATGGTGCAAAAGTAACGTCAGAGTTATTGTGAGGTGTAGGTAACAATCAGTGTGGCATGTTTCTTCTCCTGTTCTTTAATCCCCCGAGGATTATATAGTGGACCAAGAACAGCTCTTAATGAGTGGAATTCCCTTAATCACATCATGGGAGTGAAGCAAAAAAAGGTATTCAAGACTATGACCATGTGAAAAGTCTCCCACGCATCAGGAGCCCTATCATGAACCGCATGTGGGTGAAGTGTATGAAGTCTTAAGCCACTGTATTTTTTTTTTATCAGTTATGTTCTTTTCATTCATGCTATTCATTTATTCTTTCCTTCAGAATTTTAATAGAATTTTTGTGTGCAAGTAAGTTACCCCATTATTGTTATACTTTCTGCTATTTACTACTTCTAAGGACTTTATATTGTAGTATAGGATTGTGGGTTTTTGTGGTTTAAATTCTTTTGCTATCTTTGTCAGTCTCCTGTTAATTTCAAATTGCTGTCTTAGCTTCTCACTAATCGTTGCTTGTAAGTGATTTTCTTGCGATCAAGAAAAAAGATGCCTGCCAAATGATTCAGTTGAATTAGCAGGAAAAGAAACGTCCTCTTAGGAAGAAATGCTTTCTTTGTCTTAGACAAATTACCTTGAAATGGAATAATGGGATAAATGAGCATGAAAGATGAGGTCTTCTAAGCATAGCCCAGATAGGAGACATTTACATTAGAAAAAAGTCAATTTCTCTACATAGAAAGTAAAGAGGAAACTTTTTTTTTTTGAGAGGGAGGAAGGGAAGCTGGCAGCTGGTGCTAAAGAAAGTTATCCTAAATGGCAAGGATAAGATAGCAAAAAAGGGCATAAGAAGACCAGGAATAAATTACCCTTTATGTGTAATGAACATCTATTTTTAAGACAGTCATGTTTAGTATATAAGGTTTTTTCTTGCCACATCTACTGTTATCTGCTGTCCCATACCTGCAATGAAAACCAATTTCACCACTATTCTTGTTTTAATGGTATTTATGGAGAATAAATGAAGAGTTAGTCAGGAAATAGTAAGGAGGACAGAGAAGGAAATTTTAAAATGAAATTTAAAGTGGGCAGCAGCTGTGAAAGAATTTAAAAAATGAACTAACCATTAAAATACATCCTATTAATACTGAATACTCCTAAAGTTCAAACTAATATTAAAGAGTTGGAAAATCTCAAAGTTCATTTGATTATAGTTATAGTTTTCTTATTTAGACATAAAGGATATCTACCGACTGCTGAAGGTTTGGAGTCATCTGAAATATATTTATTTCATAAAGGGATGTTTAATTTTCAAGGAAAGTGTTTTTAGTTGTTGCCTCTAAATTAATGAATTGATCTTAAAAAAAAGTATGGCCATCAACTATATGTTCTGTTTATCTCTTCATAAACTTCTCTTTTATGGCATTCCCCCCATTTATACATATTTGAATGCAAGTAAGTATATTCAAAGCATATATTTTTCTAAACCTGGCATAACCAAATATCAATTGGACTCTCTTTAACTTTTTCTAGATATAGTTGATAAATCTTTCTTAGAATTTACACAGGAGGGGTATATTTGTTTTCTAGGGCTTCCATAATAAAGTACCACTGACTGGGTAGCCTAGACAATATAAAATCATTTTCTTACGGTTCTGGAAGCTAGAAGTCTGAGAGCAAGGTGTTTGCAGAGTTGATTGTTTCTAAGCCACCTCTCTTTGGCTTGTAGATATTCTTCTCCCTCTTCCTTCCTTTCCTCTGTATGTCTGTGTCCTAATCTCTTCTTACAGGAACATCAGTCATATTGGATTGGGGCCACCTTAACGACCTCATATAACTATAATCACCTATTTAATGTCCCCTATCTCCAAATCACATTCTGAGGTACTGGGGGTTGGGATTTCAACATATGAATTTTGGAGGACACATGAAAGGGGATATATGAGACTAGTTCATTTTATAGTTTTAATCACTCAAATTCCTAAGGTTGCGGGTTTGGAATTTACAACTTCAGTAGGGGAATTTGTGCTTATTCTTTTGGTAGAAATTGTTGCATCTGGAGAGAAACTTTAGTATCTTACTTAACTCTGGTCTGATTATATTTCAGGACTACGGTGAAGATGTATTGAAAGTTCTACCACACTGGAGGAATGCAATACCCCATTCAGGAGGTGATTTTCCTATTGTGGAAGTTGCTTGCCAGCTCTAATTTTGAAGGAACACATTAAACATAATGGTGATAAGATCAGTTTAAAAAAATCTACTCTCTGTACTATGTGTGTCTATTCCCCTGTGTGTTCTTACCTAACTCACAATTACTTACATACAGCTTGTCTGTGGCTTCTGCTTTGCCAAATTATTAAAACAGTCTTACTTAAAATCATCTATTTATTTCTACTGGTCTACCTTGACTTTGCCTTCAGCATTTGCTCCTCAAGACCAAGATATGGAGGGACCCTTCTCTTCTTCACCATACAATACCTGTGTTGGGAATTTCAAAATGATCTCAATGTTTACAGTTATGTGTTTGACTTTATTCTCTAATTTCAACACTCTTTCATTTTCTATTTTCCCACTTTTGTAATTTATGTTGATTCCTGTATGAGTATGAAAATTTACACTTATTCTGCAAAATTCCCCCTCCCCCGGGCTTATTTCTACCTGTATGTTCTAAAGATTCTGTCCCACTCAAAATACAAGTATTCAGGTCCCTAATTCCTAGTTTCTTCCCCCTAACACATATCTCTGACAGTTTGAAATTCAGCAGATGAGCTTTGTGACATGTAGCCCTTCAGAGTTAACTCAAAATCATTATTAGTGTAGTGTAAAACCTGACTTTTTTTTTTTTTTATAAAGCAAGTGCCCGGCTTAAGCTTTGATTGCTGAGGCAACCACTTCAAGAGGCATCCACTCCAGAGATGGCTATCTAGAATAAATACGTCCCCAACAACTGGACTAGATAAAGTACCAGGCTATCTCTCTGCACTGAGGCTTCTTTGTTTCACAAATCCTGGTTGATTTCGGTAGCTGACCATTTGGGCCACTTGTTTTTTCTTTTCCCACACTTTAAATTTCCACTTTTATTTTAAATTCAGCAATAAAGAGTGAGCCCACAAAACTCCTAGGCTGCCACCCTCAACCCCAATAAAAGCAGAACCTCAGTCCAGTGCACTCTTTCACTAGCTCTCACTCTGATTCTCCCTCACTCTCCCCGCCCCCCACTTCCCACCCCCTGCTGTGTGGCTCCAGCTATGCTATGTAATTTCTAGATCCTGTAAGTAAAAACCTTTATTTTTTTCAAAGTTTCTTGATAGTGGTGTTGAAGGGTATCTTGAAATCATAAAGGCCAGTTCAGCCACAATGTTAGCTATTAATAGGCTAGGACTGACACAAAACAAAAAAAATCTTGCCAATAAAACTAAAATCCATATCAACCAATCAATATCAGGCCATATAATTCCCTGTAATGGATCACTTTTGAGTTTCAAATATTCTTTAAATTGAATGTGAACCATTTACAATCGAGTCCTAACTTATTTTTCATTCTGACTCCCACTATTATTATACCTTTCTTCTTTAAGTCAATAATATATGTCAATGTCCTTTTTTTCCCAAAATATGCTTTACACTTTCCTTTCTTGGTGTTTTTATCATGCTGTTTACTTGACCTGGAATATCATTTTCTTTCATTGTTTCTGTCAAACTTTTTTATATCCCCCAATGTCCCTATTTAGGCAGTTAGCTTCACAGCCAAGTTTCCAGTCCATCTTCTATAATCTGAGCCTGAGGCTCCAGGTGGGTATATACTAGAGAAATATTTTACTCTCCTTATTTTCATAAGCAGAAATCAGGATAAGTATGGACAGCAGTATAATCTGTCCAAAAGCATAGTGTTTAACTCCATCAATTCCTCTCATCAGGTTTGGCTTTATGGGCCAGTGAAGTTGCATAGGGTCTAGCACTCAAAAGCGTCCTGCACTTGGGGTTTAATATTCTGTAGTCATAGTTTTGAAATTTTTGTCTTTGAATGTGTGTTTGGTAAATGAGTCCTATCAAACAATGTGGGATTGCAGTGGGTAGGGTCAGATTTAAGTGAGGGTCCTGCAGCATCTGGGTTGGGCAAGTTGTTGGTCAACCCTGACTAAGGCAGGCAGCTCCATGGTGCCTTCCATGGAGGACTTGGTGGGGGTTTCTCACCCATTCCCCATCCAGAGATTGAGTGCATCCCTCATGGATGTTGCAATGTTTTGGGAACCAGCAAGGGTCAAGGTGGTGGGCTGTGGGGAAAAGGAAACTTATTTCCTGCCTCCAGCCAGGGCCCTGCATTTTCTTTTGCACTGGGCCCCTCAAGTTATGTAGCAGATTGTGCCTCCAATGAATCCACAAGCCAAGAACCACTCTATACCAATTATTCTTAGGTAAGTGAAGCTCCTTTTCTTCCTGCTACTCAAACAGTTCAACATTCAAAATTAAACAAGAGCAACACAGAGGTGTAAAAGGTATTCCACAGCCACTGATTATGTTTTTTTCTCTTGAATGGTTTCAACACACATTATTATCATGTTAATTTAAGACAGCTCTGAAAGGTAAGATATGTATGTATCTGAATGATTAGAAAATACATATAGGTATAATTTTAGAAAAAAAAGTTCTATATATAAAAATTAGAAAGGGACATTTCAACATAGTGTGATACACAGAACATGTGTCCAGATTCTGGACCTACCACCTTCTAGATGTTTATTCTTGCTACATTACTTGGTTTCCAAATATCATATTTTTTTTCTTACCTTTATTTGTTTAATCCTAAAAAATGCCTGAAATAAAATATTGATAGATGCTCAATAAATTTTAATTACTTTGTTACTTCTATTATTAACTCTGAAAAGCACATTGAGTTACTAATTAGCTCCTAAAATATATCGCACAGGGCATGGCCTAGAAATAAAAACATTGACACAAAAAGAAAAAAATTAATTTTCTTTCTTTTGTTTATTGCCTATTATGTGTCACGAAATATGAGCCTTATCACAGAACTCTATTTCTCTGATTAAATTGTCTTAATATATCTTCCTGAACTAGCTTAAAAATACACTTCATCATTCTGTTCTTTATTCTCCCTGCTCTGACTTCATTAACATAGTCATTTTCTTTTATTTGACTTCATGTTTTCATCAAAAAATTGTTAATTAATTACCCTTTGCTTCCTACCTCTCAGGAGTCAGTCTGCCTTACAGTACTCAACTAAACTTCTTTCTCTAGACTATAAGTTCTGTAAGGGTAGGTTCTTCCTCTCTTTGAAGAGGGATATATGTCACCTAAAGCCTCAATTGAGGTGTGCACTGCTGGACCTTATTCAAATGGTCTGGCGAGTGCACTGGTAGATTTAAACAAACAATAGTGGCCTTTGTAGTATGAAATCTTGATATTTAATTGTATGTATGTAGCTTTACCTCGTATTACAGGAGATGCTAACGCTGAATGCAATCTTCCTTGTGCATTGTTGGACAAAACAAGTCCTAGTTTTTTCAAGGCTGCTAGTTTGAATGGAGTGCCACAGACCAATTATGTGTGAGCTCCTAGCTTTAACTTGTTAGTGCTCCTAGGTACCACAAATTCCAATCGGGATTAAAAGTCAGGAAAGGGAGCAGGAAATATTCACCTTAGATTCATGGAGCTGTCCCCAGATATGAGAATCAGGGTCAATGGGACCTCAAGTTAATTACAGATTTATAAATTACATCTGAAACCCAAACATGAGTTTCCCATGAAAAGGTATTAGATTTTACTAAAACACAAATAAAAAGAAATGGTGGCTCTTATTATTGTGAACATATGCCAATTTCTTAAGTTGAGTTAGTTAAAATACTCATGAAATTACTGCAAACTCAAAGGATAAGAAAGGAACTTAAAAGGCCTGAGATTGGAGCACTGCCTCTGAGATCAAGTTTTCAAGTAAATCAACAAAGGACTAGGATGGATTCTGTCTTACTGTCAGAATGAAGACAAAATTAAGGAAGAGAAGAAAAGCTAAAAATGGAGCAAGGTGTCCTTATGAGAAATGAGGAAATATTAAGAGATAGATTGGATACATATGAAATGAAAAATGGGATATCGATGGCCAGAATAGGCCAATATAATAGGAAAATATAGGCATACTCACATGTAACTTTTTTTTAAGAAGACATTAGATAATGTGTCTTAATTAGTAATTTGGTCCAGGATTGAGAATGCAGAACATTCTCAGGGAAGCTGTCATTTGGCACAAACACATGATTCAAAAAGAAAAATGGGGGCTTCCCTGGTGGCGCAGTGGTTGAGAGTCTGCCTGCTGATGCAGGGGACACGGGTTCGTGCCCCAGTCCGCGAAGATCCCACATGCCGTGGAGCGGCTGGGCCCTTGAGCCATTCCCGCTGAGCCTGCGTGTCCGGAGCCTGTGCTCCGCAACGGGAGAGGCCATAACAGTGAGAGGCCCGCATACCGAAAAAAAAAAGAAAAAGAAAAATGGAAATTAAGTTTTTTGATTACACCAGATTTCTGTCATTTTTCAGGAGACAATCTGCACATGTGGATTTTTCCCTCCAGATATTTTAAATAAAGTACCATAGTGAACAAACATTTAAGTCAATTTAGTTTAAGTCTAAAGGTCTTTATTTTGAAATAGACTACTCTTTTGATGATGATAAATATTAGATTTTTTTTTTCCCCTGTTCACAATCCATCACTCAGATATCACTGAGTCTCTGATATGATTCTCAATACCGCTGAATTTATGTTCTGGAACATAAATTTTCCTGGAAAACCTGTTTGGAGCTAGTATGTGGCTTGCTTATTTACTATTTTAATACTTTTAAATAAAAAATGTTTACTACTTTTAAAAATTTGGTGCTATAAAAATTTTATCTCATATTAGTTGAATCCTTTAAAAGTAATATTCATGAAAGACTTGGCATTGAATTTAAACAACTTCTGATGTCCTAAACAACTTAGTACCCCTCCAAAGAGAAACCCCTAATACTGAAACATGATCTTTAATGTATGCAAACAAAAAACAAAAGGCAAGCAAAGAATGGTGAGGAATCCTAGGATGGAAGGCCACTCTTATAAATAAATCTAACTGTATTACAGATATATTACTTAACTGTATTGAAAGGGCTGGAGGGGATACAAAAGCTTACATGATTTTGGGAAGTGGTGTTTTGACTGCAAAATATAAGGCTAAAGACAAAAGGAATTCCTCAACGTATACAATGTACTCTGGTTGTTACATTCATATTTCCTGATGTCATAGATTAACAATTCTTCTTTTTGTGTAAACTGGAGTTGACCACATAAGTAAAAGGATGGTGAATACTGGGAGCTAGGTTTTTCACTGCCAGAGAGGGAAGTTACAGATAGGCAAGAAGGAAAGCTAGTCTGGAGCCTGTGTTAATTAGACACATCCATAGAAACTCATTTTTAGGGGTGTGTGTGTGTGTGTGTGTGTGTGTGTGTGTGTGTGTGTGTGTGTGTACATACATATAGACAGATAATAAACAATTATAGATATGTGTATATGCATGAGTCATTAATCATACATATATCACCTAGCTCTATTCTCTAGAGAGCTTGGATGCATCTTATAGTACTGAAAAGTAAGAAAGTACTCAAAACCCAAAAAGGATGGGGTTGTCAGAGTGACACAGGAACCAATGTAAAAGATTCCCCAGTGGAAAGATGCCCCAATGGAATAATGTGAGCAAAATATTTGATAATAATATACTATTAGATTAGCAAGGTAAGTATAAAATAAATATTGAGGAGGTCATATTGATATAAATTATAAAATAAATAAGTAAATAAGAGAGAAGAGAAGAGACAAATAATCCACCAGAAAAAATTACAAATACTGTATGTAAATATTCCCTTCTCAAGGTTGTAGAGTTTAAACCCTTGCCACTTAACTGTGGGCAGGACATAGTGATTTACTTCTAAATAACAGGATATTGAAAAGGGGAAACAGTAATTTTATAGTGGAGAAACCTGGCAGTCACTACCTTAACCAAATGATCAAGGTTAAAACTACCAATGATATCATGTGGATATCAAATAACCCTAGAAATGATATAAATAATGAGAAATATAAATGAAGAAAAAGGTACTTTACCTCTATGATATTCTTCTCTAAAACTAATCAACCAAGTCTAATCATTAGAAAAACATCAGACAAACCCAAATTTAGAAACCTTCTACAAAATGCTGACCAGTAGTCCTCAAAGCTTTCAAGGACATGAAAAACAAGGAATGATTGGAAAACTGTCATAGACCAGAGGAGACTAACACAGAAGACTTGACAACTAAGTGCAGTGTGGTATTCTGGAATAAAAAAAGCACATCAATAGAAAAATTAGTGAAAATGAATATGAATGTGAATACAGATTGGACTTAACAGTAATATACCAATATTGGTTTCTTAGTTTTGATGTGTCAAGGTAATGTAAAATTATTATAATGGAAAACAAATTGGATAAGGGGTATATCAGAACACTTTGTATTCTGTATATCTATAAGTATTCCAAAATTAAATAATTATTAAGTAGTAGATTTTATCAATAGATAAGTAGATTTTATTATTTTATCAAAATAAAAAAAATTAATTTTTGTAAGTTAATAAAGTTGGTAAATATTAAAAATTTAGAATATTTCTATCTTAATCAGATTATATTAATTGCCCATTAGTATACTTTGACTGTGCAGTGAGATATAATGGCAGATCAAATCAGCTAATAGAAAAATAAAGAAAAAAATTTCTCTGCACATCTGAGTTCAGTGTGAATGAATAAATATTTAATCTGTCTATAAATATATGTATTTGTCATAGTTCAGTGTACAGCTTTTTCAAATATTCACATTGTATTTTAGGCCAACATTTAAAATAATCACACTTGTAAAAATATTTTAGAAGTAAAGCAACCACAGGAAAAAAGTTATTGTTTTCAATGTTGTCTGTAACCTACTAGAATGTTTTATAATCTGAACACTGCAGTTTAAAAATACATTTGACATCTAAAAGACAAATTCCTTCATTACCCTTCCATTTAAAATCTTCCTATTTGCAAATATATTCTTTCAGAAATACTACAGAATCATTTTGTTAAGTTTTATGTAAATTTCATTGGGTTCTATAATGGAAAGGCATGTATTGAATTTAATTTAGAGAGGTTTAGTAGGTCTAAAATATATAATCTCCTGAGCCCAAGTTCATGGCAAGTCTCCTTACTGTAGAGTTTATAGTCTTAAAAAGCATAGCTCCTGCATAGTTCAAGTTTTTCCTTAAGTATTTGTTTTTACATTTTTCTCACTGCTGTGAATGAGATCTTTTATTCCATATCATTCTCCTTACTATCTTACTACTCTAGTACAAAATAAATCTATGATATTTGTGCATTTATTTTACAACAAAACACAACTGAAATACTTATTATTTCTGATGTTTGTTCATTAGATTATCATGTGATTTTTTTTTTTACAGGTAATACTATCACCTGCAGAGTGAAAAAAAAAGTTTTTCTAATACTTAACACTTTATGTAATTTTCTTGTAATTACAGTGACTAAAACTCAAAGAACACATATAAATAAGAATAATAATAAAGATGACATCTGGGAATAGTTTTGCTATAAACTTTAATATGGACACCTTTATGGTCCATGGTTTCAAGCCAATTCATGCTTCCTTGATTTGTTTTGTTTTGCTTATGCTATCCATGGTTCAATTTTGTGAACTGCAAAAATAATTCTAAGGCTTATAATTTTATCAGTGGACTTCTCAAAGTTTCTTCTTTGCTTAGTTATCTTTTCCTATTAAGATACTAGGACTGGAAGAATGAAATACATGGGACATCATACAGTATCTCAATTATAAAAGAAATCCAACTGTGTGTCTGACTCTTCCTTCTTTTCCACTCCTGTTTTGATCTAATGCTAATTTCACTATGTCAAAGCGAATTCAACAACTGTGACTTGATATCTGCTTTGGTTTTGATTTTTTTCTAAGTATTTTAGAAGCAAAACAAGTCATGAGAAATATAGAAAATGCTGAACTTCATACTGCTAGTCTCCAGTCTTTTCACTGATATTTTTAATATGGGATTGCTAAAAATTTAAATGAAATATAAGTTGCATACTGCTGTGAAATATCCTATTTCAAAATATTAATAATTTCCAAGTCACTAATAGACTCAAAGCCTTTCAGTTCCTTTGTTACTTGACCAGAGTACCAATACAGAGTACCATATCCTTCTAAAACACGCCCATCCTTAAACACTGTAAAACAGTAGTATTGTGATATATTTGTATTATGCTCATTGTTCCTTTCCATTTCCACTTCCCTTCCTTCTCCTTCAGCTGATCGTTAAAAGCTGAAATATTTCTAGTCCTTTTTCACCATCTCCTCACCTTTTCTTCCCTCTCTCTTCCCCTAGCCTCCTATAAGGAGAGACTACCCACTCCTATGGTTTGAACTACCATGACCACCAGGTCTTAAATATCCATCTTTGGCTTTGAGCTCTCTCTCTTGAACTCCAGATCTGAAAATTCCACTGGTTCCTCAATTTCCTTAATTTTTTGCCTTATAAATACCCCAAATTAAAAATATACCAAGATAAATTTGTTATGTTCCTTTCCAAACCTGGTCCTTTTATTCAATATCCTCTATCAGAAATTACAACTACTCTCCAATTAATTGTTTAAGCCACCAATCTGAATGCCATTATTTATTTCTTCTTCAAAGTCACTTCCCAAGTCTGCTCCCAAGTCTCTCTCATATTTATTGACATCTTTATAGACTTATTGTCACCACCCTAATCCATGCACCAGCGCATATTACACATGGGCTATCAAAACAGCCTTTATCTTCCCATTTATACTCTGGTCTCTTCCTACATGATTTTCCCCAGTGGTGGGCAGAAATGCAGTGGTACTTTTAATACAAATCTAATTGTAATCTACATGATTAACTTACTTAATAGTTTTTAATTTTTTTAGGATTTTTTTGATGTGGACCATTTTTAAAGTCTTTATTGAATTTGTTACAATATTCCTTCTTTTCATGTTTTGGTTTTTTGGCTGCGAGGCACATGGGATCTTAGCTCCCCAACCAGGGATCGAACCTGTACCCCCTGCATTGGAAGGAGAAGTCTTAACCACTGGACCACCAGGGAAGTCATAGTTTTTAATTTTTGTAGGCTGAAAAAATATGGCTTTCTATACTCTCAAGTTCTTGCATCTATATCACTCTCACAACATTCAATAAACTCTTCAGTGATTCGCTACAATTTAGCTACAATGGACCACTTTTTGTTTCCTGAATGAAGAATATTCTCCCTCAAGGATAAAATATTTTATCTGGGTGAACTCCCATGATATTTTATGATCACAGTGTCCTGTATCCTTATCTTTATAACATTTGGTGTACTTGGCTTTTTAATATCTCTCTTTGTCACTAATTGGATTTCATTCCACTACAGCTTTAAGCATTTTACTTAATTTTACACTTACTATACTTATGGTTGTGTTCCACTCTTCAAAAAACACTTTGTAATTATTATTCTCACATATACAAACATGCACAGACACTCACTTTTATAGAGCTTCATGGGCATTTCCATATTAAGCTTATATTACAATTGTTTCTTACGGCTTATACCAGTTTTTACAATAATCTAGGCCAAAATTAATAGTTGGGGTCTAACCATTATATAAATAAAATTATTTCTTGCCAAAATACTGTTTCTTAAGTTTAAAGAAACCAGCTTACAAATATCCGTGTTAATGCTTTTGCTTGAGGGAAGCAGTAAACATCATAATGTTATTTTTCATAAATGATTACCTTTGTCTCTTCTCCCTTAATTTTTATGAGGTATATTTTGGGCTATTTTATTGTCTTTAGAATCATCTTCTGTTATAAGATATATTTAACTTATCTACTGATAGTGGTAGTAGGCATTTTCTATGCATATTAAAGTTGGGATAATGCCAGAACCTTAGGCATTATTTGCCACTCGTATTTCCAAATTCATGAGAATTAGAGGTATCCATTACTTTGGGAAGTGTTGATGTGCTAGAGATCTCACATTTCAAAAGGGATGTTCCGATCTTTAGGATATCTCAATGACCCAAATTCATGCTATATTCTGCTCCAAAATTTTGGACATTTGCCATTCTCTCCTTCAAGGTATATTAACATTGGAAATAAAAGTAGGGCTCCCATTGTTTCACAGATATTTCTTTCAAAAATAGTCAGTTCACTGTTGTGTGTATGTATGCTAATTTATCTACTTTATACTGCTGTTTTTCAAATGGCTGAAAATCCTTTGAATTTGGATTGCAGAGGTGAAACTTCCAGAAAAACAGCACGAGGAACTCTCCTCCTGGGAAGATATCTACTCAGCAGTTCAAAATTTGCAATGACAATTGTTGAAAGTCTTTGGACATTTATCAAAGAACGTGCAATCATTTTTGACAAAATTTAGCAAAAATCAACAAAGCTCAGTAGGGACAGTATTGGCACTTGAGTTAGAGGCTTCTACCATCCACTCACAGTCTGCCTTGTGGAATAACTGTTCCACTAGACTCGGTAATAAAAAGGCAGTTCTTATCTTCCCCAGCTCCCTGGGCAGAGGAGCTATTCTGTATGGATTAGGCTGGTGGACACCAGCAGATCACATTTTCCTGAGCTCCTCACTGCAGAAGGCCCATATCACATGGATGGTGGCAGCAGAGCAATGGTGCTATTCTCCTACCCCCAACTTCTAATACCTAATAAGGATCTGGTGGGGCAGCTGGTGAAGAGTAGAGTCCCCCTTTCCTACAGAGACCTGTGATGCAGGACAGTTACTCTCATGGACTTGGCAGTCAAATGTCATCTCTAATCTCCTCCAGCGTCCTCGGGCAGAAAAACGTATTCCTAATTAGTGTGGCAGCCAGTGAACATGGTAGATCCCATTCTACTGGTTCTGGATTGCAGAAGGTTCATACTAGACAATTCCCACCTCCCCCCGCAAACTGCTCTTTTCCACAGGGAATATATCTATGAAGCAGCTGCATATTCATACCACACACAAAAGTTAACCAAAATGCATCACAGGCCTAAGTGTTAACAGCTAAAACTATAAAATTCATAGGCAAAAACAAAGGGGTTAATCTTTGTGATCTTGGGTTAGGCAATGGTTTCTTAGATATAACACCAAAAGCACAAACAATAACCAAAAAAATTAGATAAGCTGGACTTACTAAACAAAAGCAAAGGAAGAAAATCAAAACAGCTTTGTGCCATCATGGAAAAGAAAACCCACAGAAAGGAAGAAAATATTTGCAAAACATATATTTGATAAAGAATTTGCCTTAAGACTATATAGAGATGTTGACAATTCAATAACAAAATTAATAAAAAATGGACAAAAATCTGAATAGATATTTCTACAAAGATGATAGACAAGAGGCAAATAAGCATATGAAAAGATGCTCAACATCATTAGCCACCAGAGAAATGCATTTCAAAGCCACAGTAAGATGTCATTTCATGCCCACTATGATGGCTAAAATAAAACATAGTTAACAAGCACTGAGAAGGATATGGAGAAAATCATGCATTGCTGGGTAGGTATATAAAATGGTGCAGCCACTTAAAAAAAAAAAAAAAACAACTGCTTGGCAGTTCTGTAAACCATAGACTTATTGTGTGAACCAGCTATTCTACTCCAAGAGAGATGAAAATATACAGTCATACCAAAAATAAAAAGTATGTGCATGTTCATAGTACTATCATTCATAATAGCCAAAAAGTGAAAACAACTCAAATGCCCATCAAATGATGAATAGATAAAAAAACTATTGTATATTCAAACAATGGATTATTATTTGACAATAAAAAGGAATGGAATGTTGATACATATTACAACTTGCATGAACCTTGAAAACATTATGCAAAGTGCAACAATCAAGTCACAAAACACAATATATTGTATGATACCATTTAGAAGTAAATCTGCAGAGACAGAATGGAGATTAGTAGTTGCCCAAGACTGGGGTGTAAGTACAGGTTTGTGAAAATGGGGATTGACTGCTAATGTGTACAGAGTTTCTTTTGGGGGTATGAAAATACTATAACTGATCATGGTGATGGCTACACAACTTATGAATATACAAAAATCCAATGAGTCATTCACTTAAATAGATGAATTATATGGTATGTGATTATATTTCAATAAAACTTAAAAATAGACATAATACCATTATAGTTTTATGACACAAGTTTGCTTGAATTTCCCACATTTAAGATACATTTCAGAATTTTTAGTACCGATTTATAGTATAATCACTACATATTCCACTTTTATTTTATACGGCTTAAATACTATTTTTTTCTTTAGCATATTTATTGGAGTATAATTGCTTTACAATGGTTTGTTAGTTTCTGCTTTATATAGTTTCTGCTTTATAACAAAGTGAAATGGCTATACATATACATATATCCCCAAATCTTCTCCCTCTTGGGTCTCCCTCTCACCTTCCCTATCCCACCCCCCTGGGTGGTCACAAAGCATTAAGCTGAACTCCCTGTGCTATGTGGCTGCATCCCACTAGCTACCTATTTTACATTTAGTAGCATATATAAGTCCATGCCACTCTCTCACTTCATCACAGCTTACCCTTCCCCCTCCCCGTGACCTCAAGTCCGTTCTGTACCTCTGCGACGTTTTTCCTGTCCTGCCCCTAGGTTCTTCAAAACCTTTTTTTTTTTTTTTTTTTAGATTCCATATATATGTGTTAGCATACGGTATTTGTTTTTCTCTTTCTGACTTACTTCACTCTGTATGACAGACACTAGGTTCATCCACCTCACAACAAATACCTCAACCTTGTTTCTTTTTATGGATGAGTAATATTTCATTGTATACATGTGCCACATTTTCTTTATCCATTCATCTGTCGATGGACACTTAGGTTGCTTCCATGTCCTGGCTATTGTAGATAGAGCTACAATGAACATTGCGGTACATGACTCTTTTTGAATTATGGTTTTCTGAGGTTATATGCCCAGTAGTGGGATTGCTGGGTCGTATGGTAGTTCATTTTTAGTTTTTTAAGGAACCTCCATATTGTTCTCCATAGTGGCTATATCAATTTACATTCCCACCAACAGTGCAAGAGGGTTTCCTTTTCTCCACATCCTATCCAGCATTTATTGTTTGTAAATATTTTGATGTTGGCCATTCTGACTGGTGTGAGGTGATACCTCATTGTAGTTTTGATTTGCATTTCTCTGATAATTAGTGATGTTGAGCATTCTTTCATGTGTTTGTTGGCAATCTGTATAACTTCTTTGGAGAAATGTCTATTTAGGTCTTCTGCCCATTTGTGGATTGGGTTGTTTGGTTTTTTGGGGGATGTTGAGCTGCATGAGCTGCTTGTAAATTTTGGAGATTAATCCTTTGTCAGTTGCATCATTTGCAAATATTTTCTCCCATTCTGAGGGTTGTCTTTTCGTCTTGTTTATGGTTTCCTTTGCTGTGCAAAAGCTTTGAAGTTTCATTAGGTCCCATTTGTTTATTTTTGTTTTTATTTCCATTTCTCTAGGAGGTGGGTCAAAAAGGATCTTGCTGTGATTTATGTCATAGAGTGTTCGGCCTATGTTTTCCTCTAAAAGTTTGATAGTGTCCGGCCTTACATTTAGGTCTTTAATCCATTTTGAGTTTATTTTTGTGTATGGTGTTAGGGAGTTCTAATTTTATTCTTTTACGTGCACCTGTCCAGTTTTCCCAGCACCACTTATTGAAGAGGCTGTCTTTTCTCCATTATATATCCTTGCATCCTTTATCAAAGATAAGGTGACCATATGTTCATGGGTTTATCTCTGGACTTTCTATCCTGTTCCATTGATCTATATTTCTGTTTTTGTGCCAGTACCATACTGTCTTTGTAGCTTTGTAATATATTCTGAAGTCAGGGAGCCTGATTCCTCCAGCTCCATTTTTCTTTCTCAAGAGTGCTTTGGCTATTTGGGGTCTTTTGTGTTTCCATACAAATTGTGAAATTTTTTATTCTAGTTCTGTGAAAAATGCCATTGGTAGTTTGATAGGGATCGCATTGTATCTGTAGATTGCTTTGGGTAGTAGAGTCATTTTCACAATGTTGATTCTTCCAATCCAAGAACATGGTATATCTCTCCATCTGTTTGTATCATCTTTAAATTCTTTCATCAGTGTATTATAGTTTTCTGCATACAGGTCTTTTGTCTCCTTAGGTAGGTTTATTCCTAGGTATTTTATTCTTTATATTGCAGTGGTAAATGGGAGTGTTTCCTTACATTCTCTTTCAGATTTGTAATTATTAGTGTATAGGAATGCAAAAGATTTCTGAGCATTAATTCTGTATCCTGCTACTTTACCAAATTCATTGATTAGCTCTAGTAGTTTTCTGGTAGAGACGTTAGGATTCTCTATGTATAGGATCATGTGATTTGCCAACAGTGACAGCTTTAGTTCTTTTCTGATTTGGATTCCTTTTATTTCTTTTTCTTCTCTGATTATTGTGGCTAAAAATTCCAAAACTATGATGAATAATAGTGGTGAGAGTGGGCAACCTTGCCTTGTTCCTGATATTAGTGGAAATGGTTTCACTTTTTCACCATTGAGAATGATGTTGGCTGTGGGTTTGTCATACAAGTCCTTTGTTATGTTGAGGTAAGTTCCATCTATGCCTATTTTCTGGAGGGTTTTTATCATAAATTGGTGTTGATATTTGTTGAAAACTTTTTCTGTCTCTATTGAGATGATCATATGGTTTTTCTCCTTCAGTTCATTAATATGGTGTCTCACATTGATTGATTTCCATATACTGAAGAATCCTTGCATTCCTGGGATAAACCCCACTTGATCATGGTGTATGATCCTTTTAATGTGCTGTTGGATTCTGTTTGCTAGTATTTTGTTGAGGATTTTTGCATCTATGTTCATCAGTGATATAGGCCTGTAGTTTTCTTTCTTTGTGACATCCTTGTCTGGTTTTGGTATCAGGGTGATGGTCGCCTCGTAGAATGAGTTTGGGAGTATTCCTCCCTCTGCTGTATTTTGGAAGAGTTTGAGAAGGATAGGTGTTAGCTCTTCTCTAAATGTTTGATAGAATTCCCCTGTGAAGCCATCTGGTCCTGGGCTTTTGTTTGTTGGAAGATTTTTCACAGTCTCAATTTCAGTGCTTGTGATTGATCTGTTTATATTTTCTCTTTCTTCCTGGTTCAGTCTCAGAAGGTTGTGCTTTTCTAAGAATTTGTCCATTTCTTCCAGGTTGTCCATTTAATTGGCATATAGTTGCTTGTAGTAATCTCTCATGATCCTTTGTATTTCTGCAGTGTCAGTTGTTACTTCTCCTTTTTCCTTTCTAATTCTATTGATTTGAGTCTTCTCCCTTTTTTTCTTGATGAGTCTGCCTAATGGTTTATCAATTTTGTTTATCTTCTCAAAAAACCAGCTTTTAATTTTATTGATCTTTGCTACTGTTTCCTTCATTTCTTTTTCATTTATTTCTGATCTGATCTTTATGATTTCTTTCCTTCTGCTAACTTTGGGGATTTTGTTCTTCTTTCTCTAATTGCTTTAGGTGTACGGTTAGGTTGTTTGAGATGTTTCTTGTTTCTTGAGGTGGGATTGTATTGCTATAAACTTCCCTCTTAGAACTGCTTTTGCTGCATTCCATAGGTGTTGGGTCGTCGTGCTTTCATTTTCATTTGTTTCTAGGTATTTTTTTATTTCCTCTTGGATTTTTTCAGTGATCTCTTGGTTATTAAGTAGTGTATTGTTTAGCCCCCATGTGTATGTACTTTTTACAGATTTTTTCCTGTAAATGATATCTAGTCTCATAGCCTTGTTGTCAGAAAGATACTTGATACGATGTCAATTTTCTTAAATTTACCAAGGCTTGATTTGTGACCCAAGATATGATCTATCCTGGAGAATGTTCCATGAGCACTTGAGAAGAAAGTGTATTCTGTTGTTTTGGGATGGAATGTCCAATAAATATCAATTAAGTCCATTTTGTGTAATGTATCGTTTAAAGCTTGTGTTTCCTGATTTATTTTCATTTTGGATGATCTGTCCATTGGTGAAAGTGGGGTGTTAAAGTCCCCTACTATGATTGTGTTACTGTCGATTTCCCCTTTTATGGAATTTGCCTTATGTATTGAGGTGCTCCTATGTTGGGTGCATAAATATTTACAGTTGTTCTATCTTCTTCTTGGATTGATCCCTTGATCATTCTGTAGTGTCCTTCTTTGTCTGTTGTAATAGTCTTTGTTTTAAAGTCTATTTTGTCTGATATGAGAATTGCTACTCCAGCTTTCTTTTGATTTCCATTTGCATGGAATATCTATTGCATCCCCTCACTTTCAGTCTGTATGTGTCCCTAGGTCTGAAGTGGGTTTCTTGTAGATAACATATATACGGGTCTTCTTTTTGTATTCATTCAGCCAGTCTATGTCTTCTGGTTGGAGCATTTAATCCATTTACATTTAAGGTAGTTATCGATATATATATTCCTATCACCATTTTATTAATTGTTTTGGGTTTGTTATTGTAGGTCTTTTCCTTCTCTTGTGTTTCTTGTCTAGAGAAGTTCCTTTAGCATTTGTTGTAAAGCTGGTTTGGTGGTGTTGAATTCTGTTAGCTTTTGCTTGTCAGTAAAGGTCTTAATTTCTCTGTCGAATCTGAATGAGAGCCTTGCTGGATAGATAAATCTTGGTTGTAGGTTTTTCCCTTTCATCACTTTAAATATGTCCTGTGACTCCTTTCTGGCTTGCAGAGTTTCTGCTGAAAGATCAGCTGTTAACCTTATGGGGATTTCCTCGTATGTTATTTGTTGTTTCTCCCTTGCTGCTTTTAATATTTTTTCTTTGTAGTTAATTTTTGACAGTTTGAATAATATGTGTCTTGGCATGTTTCTCCTTGATTTATCCTGTATGGGACTCTCTAAGCTTCCTGGACTTGATTAACTATTTCCCTTCCCATATTAGGGAAGTTTACTACTATAATCACTTCAAATATTTTCTCAGCCTCTTTCTTTTTCTCTTCTTCTTCTGGGACCCTGAAAATTCGAATGCTGGTGCATTTAATGTTGTCCCAGAGGTCTCTGAGACTATCCTCAGTTCTTTTCATTCTTTTTCCTTTATTCTGCTCTGCAGTAGTTATTTCCAGTATTTTATATTCCAGGTCCCTTATCTGTTCTTCTGACTCAGTTATTCTGCTATTGATCCCTTCTAGAGAATTTTTAATTTCATTTCTTGTATTGTTCATCATTATTTGTTTGCTCTTTAGTTCTTCTAGGGCCTTGTTAAAGGTTTCTTGTATTTTGTCTATTCTATTTCCAAGATTTTGGATCATCTTTACTATCATTATTCTGAATTCTTTTTCAGGTAGACTGCCTATTTACTCTTCAATTATTAGGTCGGGTGGGTTTTTATCTTGCTCCTTCATCTGCTGTGTGTTTTTCTGTCTTCTCAGTTTGCTTAACTTACTGTGTTTGGGGTCTCCTTTTCACAGGCTGTAGGTTCGTAGTTCCCGTTGTTTTTGGTGTCTGTCCCCAGTGGCTAAGGTTGGTTCAATGGGTTGTGTAGGCTTCCTGGTGGAGGGAACTAGTGCCTGTGTTCTAGTGGATGAGGCTGGATCTTGTCTTTCTTGTGGGCAGATCTTGAGGCTGGATCTTGTCTTTCTTGTGTTTTGGTGTGTCTGTGGCCTTATTATGGTTTTAGGCAGCCTCTCTGCTAATTGGTGGGGTTGTGTTCCTGTCTTGATAGTTGTTTGGCTTAGGGGTCCAGCACTATAGCTTGCTGGTCGTTGAATGGAGTTTGGTCTTAGCGTTGAGATGTAAATCTCTGGGAGAGCTTTCACTGTTTTATATTACCTGGAGCTGGGAGGTCTCTGGTGGACCAATGTCTTGAATTCGGCTCTCCCACCTCAGAAGCACAGGCCTGACACCTGGCTGGAGCTCTGAGACCCTGTCAGGCATACAGCTCAGAAGAAAAGGGAGAAAAAAAGAAAGAAAGATAGAAAAAATAATTAAAATAAATTTATTTAAAATATAAAATAATTACTAAAAATAAAAAAATTAGAAAGTAATAAAAAAAGGAAGAAGAAAAAGAAACGAGAGAAACCAAACCAAAAAACAAATCCACCAGTGATAACAAGCACTAAAAACTATACAAAAAAAAAGAAAACAAAACGAAACAAAAACAGACAGACAGAACCCTAGGACAAATGGTAAAAGCAAAGCTATTCAGACAAAATCACACAAAGAAGCATACACATACACAGTCAGAAAAAGAGAAACAGGAAAACAATGTATATATCATTGCTCTAGAAGTCCACCGCCTCAATTTTGGGATGTTTTGTTGTCTATTCAGGTATTCCACAGATGCAGGGTACATCAAGTTGATTGTGGAGATTTAATCCACTGCTCCTGAGGCTGCTAGGAGAAATTTCCCTTCCTTTTCTTCATTTGCACAGCTCCTGGGTTTCAGCTTTGGATTTGGCCCCGCCTCTGCATGTAGGTCACCTGAGGGGGTCTGTTCTTCGCTCAGACAGGACAGGGTTAAATTAGCAGCTGATTAGGTGGCTCTGGCTCACTCAGGCTTGGGGGAGGGAGGGGTACGGAATGTGGGGCAAGCCTGTGGCGGCAGAGACCAACGTGAAGTTGTAACAGCCTGAGGTGCACCTTGTGCTCTCCTGGTGAAGTTTTCCCTGGATCATGGGACTCTGGCAGTGGCAGGCTGCACAGGCTCCCAGGAGGGGAGATGTGGATAGTGACCTGTGCTTGCACACAGGCCTCTTGGTGGCTGCAGCAGCAGCCCAGCATTTCATGCCCCTCTCTGGTGTTTGCACTGATAGCCGCAGCTTGCGCCCGTTTCCGGAGCTCGTCCAGTCAGTACTCTGAATCTCTTCTCTCGTGCACCCCGAAACAATGGTCTCTTGCCTATTAGGGAGTTCCAGACTTTTTCCCAGACTCCCTCCTGGCTAGCTGTGGCACACTAGCCCCCTTCAGGCTGTGTTCATGCAGCCAACCCCAGTCCTTTCCCTGGGATCTCACCTCCAAGCCTGAGCCTCAGCTCCCAGCCCCCACCCGCCCCAGAGGGTGAGCAGACAAGCCTCTCAGGCTGGTGAGTGCTGGTTGGCACCAATACTCTGTGCAGGAATCTCTCCGCTTCACCCCTGTTGCTGCGCTCTCCTCTGTGGCTATGAATCTTCCCCACTGCCACCCCGCTTCTCCGCCAGTGAAGGTGCTTCCTATTGTGTGGAAACTTTCCTCATTCACAGCTCTCTCCCAGTGGTGCAGGTCCCATCCCTATTCTTTTGTCTCTGGTTTTTCTTTTTTCTTTTGCCCTACCCAGGTACGTGGGGAGTTTCTTGCCTTTTGGGAGGTCTGAGGTCTTCTGCCAGCATTCGGTAGGTGTTCTGTAGGAGTTGTTCCACAAGTAGATGTATTTCTGATGTATTTGTGGGGAGGAAGGTGATCTCCATGTCTTACTCTTCTGCCATCTTGAAGGTCTCTCAATACTAATTCTTTATTATTATTTTCATTCTCGAATTTTACTTTATTCTCTAGATTTTTAATTAAGAATGATATGTGAGCCACAAAGTACTTAGCTGTTTTTTTCCCCAGAACCCATCATTGTTCAGTTAGCCCTCCATATTAGAAGGTTCCACAGGAATGGATTCCTAGGGATCAATCCATGGTTTGTTCAGGATATAGAAGGCCAATATTTTATATAAGGGACTTGAGCAAACACTGATTTTGGTATCTAGGAATGACTGTATATCCAATGTTGCTAAGTAGCTGTCTGTTTTACATCTTCCAATAGTAGGGAACATATAATTGATTATATTTGCTACTTTTTATTTCCAAAATAGATATGAATTTCAAAAGAATAGTTTAACACCTGTATACTTATTGTCCTAACACATTTTTTTCTGGTTATATTTTTGTATTTCTCCTCCACCTTCCCTCTTCTTCCTCTACCACATTCTTCTCTTTTTACTGTTTCTTCTGTTCCCCCTTCCTCTTTCACGACTTTGCCTTCCTCCTCTTTCTTCGATCATTCCTAGATTTTTTTTTTACGTTAAAAAATAAGATATTTGCCCACAAGGATCATTATTACTTTTTATTTTGCCATATGTTGACTCTATTACCTTTGTTCATTACATGTAAATAAATCCATACATTCACATTTGAATCTCTCCTTTTCTAACTCTTTATATTTAGGATTTTTTTCTATTGCCTTCTTTCCTGGCAAAATAAAGAAATTTTCACAGTAGTACACTCCTATTCCATACTTCCTCCTGCATTAAGTTGCTGTTTGGTTAAATTTGGGATGGCTAAATTTTGACTCAGTTTTTTCTATTTATTCTCTTTTATTTTCAGTATAGCAATTATTATTGTATTAGTTTACATAGATTACCTAAAACACACAATTATTTTGAATCCTATTAGAACTCTTATTTGCATTTAGTTCTGAGATTCAATAATTTTGTTTCTCAGTATCTGTCATTTTACCTAATTAAATTTTGATTCTTTTTTTAAATTAATTTCCTTATTGACAAAAAGTTCATCTTCATATAGACTATCAGAAAAGTCATTTCTAGTGGCACCGTCACTGATTTCAGCTCAATGATGTGTTGTTCCCTTTACAAGTAAATAAAATATAGCATTTTAGGCTTCTGTCTCTCCTCCTCTGCCTCCAACCTGCCCATCACTTGGTAGATCATATTCCATCAAAAGGTGGCTATGATATTAATATGTTTCCTGGAGATTATTACAGAATATTCCACCAGAAGATAGCATTCAGAGTGGACCAATATATAAGATTAAAAACAAAAACAAGAAACCTTAAAAACACCTAATACAAAGCCGATTTTATAACAAACTGTTGAATATGTCATGTAATTTATTGAATGTTGTACCAAAAGTGAAAAAAAGAATGGTTGTATGGGTACAGAATGCTTGCAAGTGTATCTATTGTTTACCCTTGTGATCAAGTGTGTGACTGGGAGCTGCAGCTCACTGCCACTGCCCAGCACAAGAGAGAGTATAGTAAGTACCACATATCACTAGCCTGGGCAAAGATGAAAATTCAAAGTTTGAAGTATGGATTCTCTTGAATTCATATTGTTTCACACCACTGTAATGTTGAAAAATCATAAGCTGAATCATTGTAAGTTGGGAACCGTCTATACAGTGTTTTGTCTATAAAATACCTGACCAAACCTAAAAAGTCATCAAGGTCATCAAAAACAAGGAAAGTCTAAGAAACTGTCATAGTCACGAGGATCTTATGGAGATATGACTACTAAAATAATGTGATAACCTGGATGCAATCGTCAAACCAGAAAAGGACATTAAGGAAAAATTTAGAAACTGAAAAAGTGTGAATTTTAGTTAATTATAATGTATCAATATCAGTTCATGAATTGTGACCAATTCTAAGGTAAGGTGTTAATGACAGGGGAAATTGGGTATAGATGATATGGGAATTCTGTGCTATATTTACAATAGTTCTGTAAATCTAAAATTGTTATAAAACAGGAACAAACTACATATAAACACACAACAAAGATAATGGAAAAGAAAATATTCTAAGATTTTGGTTTTATTTATTAAATGAATAAATGCAATGTCATTTGAAGGCTATATTCAGATCTAATATTAGAAGATAAAGTATAGTCAAGGCAGGTATAATTTTAGACCTTCTATCTCTCATTTGTCCCACAAGCAAGAAGCCATGAATGGATCTCTGAATTCTGAGTTAGCATTCCTTCTAGAAACCTCTTATCATTCTAAGATTTTGAGCTGCAGCATAAATGTAGAGCTCAGTTGGATTGACCCTTAAGCCAGAAGGCATTTTGCCCAGGAAACTCTTTACAGAGTAAGCTTCATGAAGATAAGAGAGAAAAGAAACACTCTAATCTTATTTCTTTAAAGGCTACATTTGCCATTTAGTTCATCTCTAATGCAGATTTGAACTCTTAATGACATTCATTAGATAAAATGCTTGTTCAGCTGTACAAGCTGATCCAAAGTTAGAAATGTGTCTCAGAGCACAGGTTTTGATTTATGAAAAAAAAAATGTGTTGAAAGCATTTTTTGGATAGAATCAAATTGTAAGCTATGGCATTTTAACAATGCCCTGTGAATCTGAATTTCTAGAGCTTAAGATCAATGAAGCCAATTATATTATTTGGGGAAAAAGATATTTGATGTTATTTTATTTACTGGATGCCATAAAATAAGGTGTTTGAAAATTTTAACTAAAACTAAGAGTATTAATTTTGTTTGAAAATCAAACACAGTAGCATCATTTGCATATTACTTTCATCTAAATTATTTCATGTGAATTGTAAAATCTAAAGCATCAAGAAAAAAACTAGAGTTATTCACTGAGGGGAGTCTGATCATTTTTTATTTAAATTATAAACCATACTGGTAGAGCACAGACATTTTAACTTCTTATGAATTTACCTAAATTTATCCCAATTTTCCCAAAATTTAAATAATGACTCAGTTTACATAAGATGCCAAATACCTTCAAAGTAAATTTATCTAATAACCACCAATTTAGGTAAAATGTCAAAATATTCTTCAAAACACTGCAAGGTATCATTCACCCCCTAAATTTTATCTATTCCATTCCTTCAAAGTTCACTTTAGCAAGACTTGAATCCCTATTCATATTTTTGCTTCTAAGTGTGAGATTGTGCAAGTTTCTTGCCCAAGCTGATCTCTTGTTTTCCTCTTTACAAACTTGGGATGAGGGGGCTACAGAACTATCTTATAGGTTCAACATGAGAATTACATGAGATACTTTACATTAAGTACTTATCACAAGGGGTAAAACACAGAATTTCTCAGTAATATTAGTTAGGAGGAGAATGAGGGGTAATGGGAGAAGAAAAAGGAACTTTAGGAATACACATTGACTGGGCATCCATTTTGACCTAGGATAGAACCAGAAGACATGTAAAAGACATAGATTCTATTTTACAGAAGGCCACAGTCATCAGAGGAGAAAGAAAGTGAACCAATAATTACAGGAAGGCATAACAGGTTCTATAGCACACTAGAGGAAGAGAACACTACTCTGTATGGGAATAAAAAAGGAGATAAATAACTTGGAATGCTTTATCAGTTTTTACTGATATCAAATTGAAGTCTCAGCCTTGCTTCAACTTTTAGACCAGTCTCAACTTAATGCCTCATTTTCAACAAAAAATATTATTTGTATCTCTTTTTCCTTCCATGCCATCTGGTCTCCTTGATTCTAACTGGGGCCTTTCCCCATAAATACTTATATAGATAACAGTTGATTGCACTGCTTAGAATTCCAAGCACAGTATCCCCCTAATTCCTTTCTACTTTTTTAAAATCAATTATCAAGTTTTCAATTCCTCATCTTGAAAGATGAGAAAATAGGAAGTTTCATGAAAACTAAATGTACCAACAAGGGCTTTTGGGTACCTGGGAAACAACAATCAATATAAGACAAAATAGAAAATGGAACATTTTCTTGGAATTCATGTATTATATACAGAGAGAATACAAAATCTTACTTAGACTTTTTAGTATATAATGCATGTTCTAATTCTGAGTTCTACAGCTGCTTCATAAATTTTTAAATATATTTTATGATAATAAAAATGTGTATGTAATACATTAGAAAAATATAAAAGTTATCAAAAGAGGAAAACATTCACCATAACCTGACAATTTATTAAAATCATTAAAGTGTTTTATAATAATTTAAAACATTTTCTATATTTATCTGTTGTTTTCAATATATGCACCCTTATAATTATAATATTTTTTTAAAATAAAATGTCTCCAAATACCTTATTCATTTAGCCTGCATGAAATTTCATTTCACTGGTATAGAAAGTAACTACTCCACTTTTTAAGTTATTTTGTAATTTTTTCAATTATAAATTATAATATGTTAAATTTCATTATATCAATATATAAATATATTCTCACCATTCTGATTTTTTTCCTTGCACAGATACCATGTAGCATAAAAAATACACCATCAAATAATGTAGTGACTTTGAGTTTTGCAATACAGCTAAAAATCTTTCCAACAATGTAGAAGAATAACGATCTCACAATATTAGCACTTAATATTACTTTGTTTTAAAATATCTTCAAATTTGATAAGCAAAAAAAAAATCATTTCTATTTTCATCTGCTTACCCTTCTTTATATTGTAATTTGATTACTGATAATTTCTACTTCTGTGAATAATTTATAGTCTTTATTTTCCTCACTGAAGAGTGTTTTCTTATTCATTTTTTCCTCCTAGTATATTAAGAATATTGAAGTTTTGTCTTATTATGTGTAAATGTCTTTCCTAATTGTTTTTCCTTTTCTTATGTTTAAACTTAGAGAAGGCTTATTTTCTAGGTGTTCTGATCTATTGAACTTTTGAATTTCCTTTCCTTTTATTAGAAATATTTAAGTATTCAAAAACATCCAGAAATGCTTGTTCTTGGTTTGATATTAAAATATTTAGTCTAATTGTAATTTGTGTTGGTGTATTGGAAAAGTGGAGATCTACCTAATTTTTTTCCCCTCTAAATGCTACCTACTGTGTTACATTCCTGGTGTTGCAATCTCAGAAGAGCTGTAGAGAAAAGGAGAAACTAATAAGATCTAGAGTCAGGAGTCTGGCTCAGAAAATTGTTTCCATACTTCAGAGGAATGACATTCTGCTTTTCTTATCATTGCAGACAGTATATCCTACAGTTATACCTACAAATTGAGAATCAGTCAGTATTTTTACACTTACATGAAGCTACCTCTCAAATACTGGTTCAGAAAATATTAGCACATATTTTTAGTTCAAGGATGCCCTTCTTTGTTTATTACTGTCAAAAACGTGATTAGTAGAACTGAGTCTATACTTTTTTAGTTGTGGCAAAATACACATAATATTTATCATCTTAACCATTTTTAAGTATACCATTCAGTAATGTTAAATATATTCACACTGTTGTGCAAACAATCTCCAGAACTTTTTCATCTTGCAAAACTGAAAGTCTACACTCATTAAACAACTCCCCATTTCCCTCTTCCCCCAGCTCCTGGAAACCACCCTTCTACCTTCTTTTTTTTAATGAATTTGACTACCGTAGAGAGCTCATATAAATGGAATAATATGGTATTTGTCTTTTTGTGACTGGCTTATTTCATTTAGTGTAATGTCTTCAAGTTTCATCCATGTTGTAGCATGTGTCAGAATGTCCTTCCTTTTTAAGTCTGAATAATATTGCATGTGTGTATATACCACATTTTGTTCATTCTATCATCTACTGAGGAACACTTTAGTTGCTTCCACCTCTTGGCTACCATGAACAGTGCTACTATAAACACGGGTATACAAATATCTCTTGGAGACACTGCTTTTAATTCTCATATATATATATATATATATACATATATATATATATATCCAGAAGAGGCATTTCTGGATCATATGATAATTCTATTTTTAAGTTTTGGGGAACCACCATATGTTTTTCATAGTGACTGTACATTCCCTCCAACTTGTGAGCCTATATTTTGAAATATAGTTTTCTTTCATCTGTTGTTTATAGCACCAGTACCAGGTTTTCTATTTTATTTGTTACATATCTTTACGGACACAATGAAATCCTAGAATAAAATTCCTCAGCAATGATGTAAAGTTAGATTTTGATCAGTGAGTATACTAGCCCTGTACTCCAGAGTGAGGGCTAAAACTCTTTGCTTCTACTTCAGTGAGAAGTCACAAAATAACTATCTCATCATTCCAGAATTTCTCAGCTTAGTGTTTGCTAGTTGTGTTCTAGAATTTATACTTTTGAACTTCATGTGACAACAAAGATCAACTACAAATACAGTTTTTCATCAACCATGAGATAGCCCAACCTTATACTATATACAATTTAATTTTGCACTCTACTTATAGCATGAGAGAAAGCTCTGATTACTGTATTTTTGTTATGGGCTTGGGTATATTTGTCAAGGCAGCTGTCATCATATTCAACCAGAAGACTGAGACTGCTGAGTTCTCATGCCCTGCCAATTGCAAATTCTGCAGTGTCTCTGGATTTCTGAAACTCTCTTGGAAATAGTTCTGACATATCTTCTGAAACAAGATATATGTCAATTGCTTAATAGATTCTGTAAATGACCCTTATCTTGAATTAGTGATACTTTCACTGGCAGCTAAATGGGATAAAACTTTCTCTGATTAATATGTGTAGAAAGGTAAAAACCTTAATAAGCATAAAGGTTTATTCTCAATTGCACCTCTTTCAAATAGAGAAATCCAGAGCTAGAGAAATATTTATAACAGTGAAGCAATTACACAGGCAGTGCACATTTCCACATGGAAATTCCATAGCTGAGAATCTCTTTAAGATAACATATCAGAATAAATATATAGGAAGCAGTGAGAATAAGATGAAGCACTGAATATTAGATGACAGAATATCACAGAAATTTGAATTTCTAACCTATGAATAATAAGGACTTTGAAAAAATAATGGCTATCTAACTTTTAGGTATTCAAAATTAAGTTTTGTTTTTATGTGATTATGAATAACTGATTATAGTAAAAATCAACTATACACTTGACTTTACTATTACTATGTTATGTGTCTGTTACATTTTAGAAGGTCTCAGCTAACATCTAGACAGAGATTTAAAGGCTAGGTAATAGATAATTTTGTAGCTAACCACAATCCAGGTCTTCAGGTATGTAAATATAAAAACATTTGCATAAATTTCTCTAAAATCAGTGATTATTAAACTCTAAAGAGAATAATGTATATATGAAAAAGTAATGCAATTATTTATATTATTATTTTATGCTCTATTGAACAATGTAATGAAATCTGGTTTCATTCATAATATACTAGAGTACCCAATAAGTAAATAAGAGCTTAATAGACTTTTAGGATGATCAGAAATTAACCCAAGATTTCTAAGTCCAAAATATTTCCAGAAATATAATAGAGTAGCAGAATTTCATTTGGTACACAAAAAGAGGAAATATCTTGGGAGAGGGAAAGGGATACCTGGCCTATATTTCTATTGAAAGACTTTCACAAATACTATAAGAGCTCTAAATTTCAAATCCCCTATCACTTCAAACCCTAATATCATTTAACTTCCTGTGTCCACTGTGGTAAGTAGTGGAGCAAAGTTTATAGGATTTAGACATGCTACTTCAATATCTACAATTTTATACAATAAGGTCTTACTTTATCCTTACATAATTGGTACCTCATAACAAAAAAACCTCTTGTTCCTACTAAAAGATCAAAGAGTCTAAATTCTAAATATATATAAACAAAGGAATTCAAGACATAAGAATTTATTTGTTTAGTATTGGATGGAATTATTCAAATTGTATATTCATATTTTTCTTTAGTCTAACATGATCAGACATTCATTTATGTTTGTTTGTTTATTCCAAGTCCTATTTTTTATTTCATTTTTTATTTTCTTAGTCCTAGTAACCAAAAGTTATACCTTATTAGAACCTCACAAAATGTTTTCTGTTTCTACGCTAAATTCTGAACATCTGCTTGTCGTGGCATTTTAAGACAATATACTTTCTTTCAAAGCATTCTTTTTATTTGAATTTATAACTTTAGATTTTATATATAAATGCTGCTGCTTAATATATAGCTGATGGTTTTATTGCTTCATTAACCAATACATCTCCACAAATAAATGCTGTGATTTAAGCACTTTACTATTAAATATGGCTGCATAACCAAACTCGATACGAGGGAATATACTTCTAAGTAAAACTAGTACAAACTATTTGGAATGCCATTAATTCCAAATTATTTGTACCATTATTGTTTGATTAGCATAGCTGCATTCAGAAGTCAGTGTGCATGTGTGTTTTTGACATAAAGGACAGGTAATTTTGTTTCATGATCAGTAAAGTAGGACTGAGGATAAAGATTAAAATTGCTTACCAAATTTGAGTAATAATATTTGACTATAAACCACAAACTGTCTTGATTACAAGTGGATTTTATTTTTATAGTAGCAAAATAAGTAAATAGCTTAATATTCACATTTAGTTGTAAAAATAAACAAAAGCTTTTATTTTCTCAGATTTTAATAAACTTGGGGGATAAAGCTGATAAACAGTCTTAATATATCACTTATGATATGCCCTCCTGAAAAAGACTGGTTCACAACACTCCCTACATGTAACTTACCATGTGAATCGACCACCACACAAACATGTCTACATACTGTTCACAACAACAATCCATTGATCATGTGCATGGGTGAACTACAGAAACTATGAACGTTTCTAAATGCTTTTTTCAATTAATATAGTTATCTTATTTGAGTATCAATAATAGTGTGTAGGGCACCACTAGTCTATGTACCACACTTTTAGTAGCACTGGTATAATTCGGTACACAAAACCCAAATGCATACTACACACATTTTTTAAGTAAATAGGGATTGTTTACTTGAAATGTATTTTTTGATAAATTTCAAAGGGTTGAAATCATATGGAGCATGTTCTCTGGCCACAACAGAATTGAGCAAGGAAAAAAGAGTAATAGAAAGTCTTCAAGAATTTAAAATTGGGTTTCCCTGGTGGTGCAGTGGTTGAGAATCTGCCTGCTAATGCAGGGGACACGGGTTCGAGCCCTGGTCTGGGAAGATCCCACATGCCACGGAGCAACTAGGCCCATGAGCCACAACTACTGAGCCTGCGCTTCTGGAGCCTGTGCTCCGCAACGAGAGGCCGCGATAGTGAGAGGCCTGTGCACCGCGATGAAGAGTGGCCTCCACTTGCCACAACTAGAGAAAGCCCTCGCACAGAAAAGAAGACCCAACACAGCCAAAATAAATAAATAAATAAACAAATGTGGGGTTTAAAAAAAAAAAGGGGGGCTTCCCTGGTGGCGCAGTGGTTGAGAGTCCACCTGCTGATGCAGGGGACGTGGGTTCATGCACCGGTCTGGGAAGATCCCACATGCCGCGGAGCGGCTGGGCCTGTGAGCCATGGTCGCTGAGCCTGTGTGTCCGGAGCCTGTGCTCCGCAACGGGAGAGGCCACAACAGTGAGAGGACTGCATACCAAAAAAAAAAAAAAAAAAAAGAATTTAAAATTAATCAGTACAATCATAAATAGCATGTAGGTAAAATAATAAAGCATAATTAAAATTAGAAAATATTTTAAATTATAAGATAATATCTCAAAACTTATGTGATTCAGCTAAAAATGTGCTAAAAAGAAAATGTATTGTCTCAATACATATATTAGAAAAGAAGAAAGGCTAAAAATCTATTACCTAAGCTTTCATCTCATAAGCTAAAGAAAGAACAGAAAACTGAATTCAAGAAGAGGTGAAGAAAGGACATAAAATATAACAGCAGAAACCGATCAAATATAAAGCAAATAATAAAGCACAATATAGAAAGCCAATAAAATCAAAAGTTGGTTTTGAAAAAGACAAAAAAATTGATAAATTCATAGCAAGATCAATTAAGGAAAAAAATACAGATATTGGAGGCATTAATGATAAAAGGATATTGAAAACAATTTTATGCCAATCAATTACTCAGTTTAAATAAACTGGAAAAATCCTTGGAATTCACACATTATCAAAACAACTACAAGAAGAAATAGAAAACATAATACTTATCTGTAAAATGAATAGAATCAAGAATCAAGAATCTTCCCATACAAGAAATAACGGACCTAAATGACTTCACTTGTGAATTTTTCTAAGCATTTAAAAAAGTAACGTCATTATTTAAAAACATAAAACATAAAATAAGACTGGACTCTTTCTTAAATTTTAATGAAAACAGCAGATCCTTGATACATGTACAAAGAAATAATGTTATTGGCCAATATCCCTCATGATCTTAGATGCAAAAATCCTAAACAAAATATTAACTGCTTGAATCTAGGTGCATATAAAAAGGATGTTATATCACAAAAAATTGGGCTTATTTCAAGATTTGTTTAACATTTAGAAATAAAACTATGTTATCATCATATTTAAATCATAAAAGAAAATATATGATCTCATTAATATCATTAGATGCAGAACTTAATAACTTGATAAAATTCAACAGTTTCATGATTAAAATTCTCAGCAATATAGCAATAAAAGATAAATTTTAAAATCTGATCAGTGGTATCGACAAAGCAAACAAGCAAGACACACACACACACACACACACACACACACACACACACACACCCCCCAACGCAAACACTGCATTAATGGTACAAGACTGAAGGCTTTTGCCCTAATACTAGGAACAAGACATGTATGACCAGCGTAAGTCTTTTCTATTCATATTCCACTGAATTTTCTAGTGTTTGAAGTAAGGAAAGCAAAATAAATAAAAGTTGTAAAGATTTGAAAGAAGAAATAAAATAATTATTTGTAGATGACAATATGATGTAGATAGAAAATCCAGAAGAATATGCAGATACAATATTAGAAATAATAAATGATTTCAGCAGGATCAAACAATACCAGGTCAAATATGAAACTCAATTCTTACTCTAAATTCTTCCAACAAATAAGTACAAAATTATATTAGAAAATGTCCTTTAGAATATCATTAGACAATAACATCAAAAAAAATGGAAATAAGTCTAACCAATGTGTTAGATGTCTATTCTGGAAATAAAACATTTGAGGGAAACTATGAAAGGAAGAATCTCTAATAATATAAGGATATATGTAGAAGACTACTGTTCATGAAAGAGTTCTTTGTTTTGGAATATCTGCCTTTATTGCCCCAATTCTTCACTCCTCCTTGTATCCATGTCCTGTTTATACCACCATGTAAGTCTGACCATAGGCTCGACTACATGACTTGCGTTGGCCAATAGAAAGTTAGAAAATATAAACAAGGAGAGACTTGAAAGGGCATTATATAAATGGATCTTGATTATTGCATCTCTGTCTTTGCACGAGAACATGCCTGAGCTGTTCTGCTTGAGATGAGAGCTATGTGAAGTGGAGGCAGAATACTTCAGTTGCTCCTCCATGAGCTAAAGACCAGCCAACTCCCCCATGACAAATAAGCAAGCCAAATAGAGGCAACGACTATCTTAACTGCAGGCTGGTTTTCATTCTCAAACTCACCAGCAGGCAGTAGATTCTCAAAATAGGACATGGTCTAGAGATGTGGATCAAATCAAGTATGTGGCCAATAATCTCTATGAAATAACTTCTGAAGGAATTTAAGGTGATGCATACTCAGCTGGATAAAAAGTACATATTTAGCTTCAGTGTATGGTCTCACAGAAGCCTGATTCCGAGGTAGCAGTAAACAAATTTACTAAGAGGATTACATCTGGAAAGCAATGTTAATGTTTCATTCAAAGTACTAATCAGATATATATATATATGAAGTCCACTATGTATTTTAGGAAATTGTACTTACCATAGGATCGCTTTCGTGACAGATGATTAAATTTATAAAAATAACCCTAGGTATCCAACTTTCTCTAGGCAGGAATGAATCTCAACACTGTTCTCTAGAGGCCTATATTTCAACTGCTACGTCAAAGGTAGCCAAGAAGAGTACTGAGGTAAAAATTAGCATCTTACAGGTCAGAGTCATGTTATGGAAAGTGATTAACTGGGAAACCATTCCAAGACAGCATACTGGGATATAATTTTATATATTTTGAATTGTGTAAGGGACACATTTGTCCAGTAATATTTCAGAATTGGTATGAAGCAGTGACTGCAGTGTGTATTCAATTATTTATATTTTTGAATGTTTATTGTGATTGTCCTATCTCTATTGCACCATTTTATGTTATGAATATGTGACACAAGTAACTTGCTTTTTTATTTCATATGTGTATGGATCTAAAGATGTAATCTCTAGACCAAATGTAAATCACAAAATACTAGTTTTCTAACTTGCTTCTTAATCAGGTGAGATAATCAGGATCCTAGGATAAGACTGAGCATATTTTACATATAGGCAGGATGTAAATAATAATGGTTATCGGGCAGAGTTTGGCAAATCGATTGTATTGATAGACTCTAGTAATCCCTTTTCCATCTATCCATAACTTTCAGATGAAACTTTATAGTACCTTTCTACTCTGACTCTGGATTTGTCATGAGTTTAGCTTTGTCCAATAGCAAGTTAGCTAAAGTGATGCAAGATGTCTTAAAAATCATGTATGTGTTTGGGCAGGCAGTCACTCTTGCATTTCTGACTTTTCTATGAAATTATTCTTAGGCTAGTCTGCTAGAAAAAGAAAGATATATTAAGTCAATCCAGGTCATCTCAGTCACCCCAGAAGGATACTGTCTTAGATAAACAGGTATTTATCTAACTTCTAGATATATGAATGAAGCAGTCAATAACCCCTAGGTTCATGAACTAAATAAATGCTAATTGATTTAAGACACTGAGTTTTTATATGTCTTATTAGACAGGATTATTATAAAAATAAGGTAAATAACATAAACCTCAACCTCTAAAATGTACCATAAATACAACTTAATCCAAGATGAATTGTAGATTTAAACCTTAAGGGTAAAGCAATTAATTTTCTACAGGAAAATACAGAAACATGTTATCATGATTTGGGGGTAAGGACAATGTATTAAAAGGGCATAAAAGCCAATAACCATACAAATAAAGATTGATTTAACTGGACTTCATTAAAACTAAGAATTTATATTCATTAAAGGACACATTAATGGGAGTAAAAAAGTAAGCCAGAAGGTGATAGAAGATAACTGTAATAAATATATTTGACAAAGGACTCATTCAGAATATGTTATGAGCCCCTATATATTACTGGTAATATGCGAGACATAGTTTGTGACTTCACTGAACCTAAGACTAATAAGGGAAAATGAATAGGCTGGTAAATAAAATAATGAGGAGTCCCACGAAAGAAATTAGTTAGATGCTATGACATGAAATAATGAAGATTTGGAGAGATTTTACTAGAATTTAAATATATGAAGAAGGAAGCTATGAGAAAGAAAAGAAGGCTAGGAAGAACACTCACGAAGACAAACAAGACAGGATCTGGGAAAGGCAGGTCCACAGGAAAACTGAAGTATAACCAAATGTTCGTCTATACTGAGCAGCACTTTCCTTTGTCTTTTGCTTTGAAAACAACAGATGAAGAATAAAATTTTTTCTATTATATTCTTAAAATCTGCCAATTATTTTATGGTCACTTTTATCTATTTGAAAAGCTGATCCTTAATTAATTTAAACAGAAGTTTATTATTTTATACACTTTACCAGATAGGTGTTAAAATATTGCAAGAATTACTCTTTTGTAAAGGATGTCTTCATGGAGTAGTAAGTACAATTTTCTAAGAAAAAAGACATTAGGTTTTATATCAATCATTACAATATCTTAAGAATAATCTTCACAGATTTTTAAATCATAAATAACACAATAGATACACTGTAAATAAAAGTAGATTATTACCAAAAAAGAAAGTATGGCTGACTTGATTTTATAAAGTTTATCAAGTTTCAGATATTGTACCACCTATTTCATAAGCATAAGGGCTAACATTATGTCAGATATGCTAGTGAATGCTATTGAATAATAGCCTAGTAAAGAAAATAATTGTTTGAAGGATAAATAAGGAAAAAAGATACTGAAAAACAATGTGACTAACCATACCAAGTGGAAACTACTCAGACTCAGTTTAGCCTTCTATTCCTAAGAATGTTGTCTATACATTAAATTTTGTGACTGGAACTCAGAAAAAAAGTTTATGTATAATCCTAACAATATAATAAATATAGCCAATTCTATAAGGGCATGTTGGAAAGCAGATGTGATGAAACAGTATTGAACAGATCTCCATAGTTTAATGCTGGGTGAGGGCTGTGACAAACAGAATGAGGTCTAAACAGACCACTCTTCACACAGAGCAACAACTAATTCTGTCTAGTAGTGATAGTTCAATCTATTAACGTCTCCCCAATGTAGGGATCTCCTGACAAGCATAGTAGGAGGTAACTCTACAGCTAGAATTTGGAGTCAGGCATCCAGGCCATAAGAAGCAAGAACGAATACAGGCAAATTTAAGCTGGAATTAGCAGTGTGGTAAGACAGACCCAAACCTCAGACAACTAGGAAAGAAAGACTGGTGCAAAACTGATGAAGAATACGAATAAGAAATATGTTTCCAAGATAAGATAAATGAGATCTTAAATTAGCAAAACAGGAAGGACTGATAGAAATCATCTCGATGGCTGATATATATACAGTCATAAAATAAATTAAGAAGGTTCTGATCCACTCAGCAGATCTGTTCTTCCCATTCTAGGTCTTCTCCAAGCACTATGAAGATGGATGTTAAATCAGACTGAGTCTGAGTTATACAAAGACATACAGATGCTGTAAGTTACAGTATTGTTTGTATACCTCATTCATGGGCCACTCCAACATTTGAAACTGTTCTACAGGTCAGATTCTGACTGGCACTCCTATATTTCTCCAGAAGTCTCAAGTTGCCTGATTATCCTGTCTGAATCAAGACAAAGGAGTATTTATAAACTTGTATCATTTTGAAACTCCTTAGCTGAATATTTTTGGGAATTAAGTTGACATAATTTTGATAGACACAGACTCAAGAATGTCAGATTGCTGTTTTGTCAATCATCTCTTCTCCTGAGGGGTTACCAGAGAAGCTATATCTACAAGGAACAATGAGCATGATGATATTTGAAGAGTCTTATTTAAGGTTGCACCAGGCCTGAAACTCCAATTCAGTGTTTTTTGAGAAAGACTGATTTAGAAGAAGCAACTTAAGATTCAAGATTTAAGTGGAACCTCCAACTCTCCTAGATTCCAAATCTTAGGATATTATCATTCTTTGGATGTCTACATCTTCAGGAAAAAAAAATTGATATGGTGTAACTTTTACTTTCCAGATGGAATTCGGATCCATAAACAAACTAAGGGAAATATATAATACTAAAATATCAAGAATTCATGTTTCAGTGCTTTAAGTTCATCATTTCCACGAAAAGAAAATGAAGAATTTCATGACACCATTCTCTGAGTTCACTTTTTCTTAGTTAAAGAATGCATAACTGACTTAAGTTCACAAACTTGCTTAGAAGCAAATTTAAGATTATACAGAATTACCTATTAGTACCTTGCAAATATTTGAAGGATAGGACACTCTCCAACAATGACAGACAAACATTAAGACAGTTATTTCAACTACAGGTTTGAAGGCAAGTTTACACACAAGGGGGCTGGAGGGTGAAAGTGAGCGGAGGCTGAATAAATACTGGAGGGTGGGGCATACATGTAGAGTTTGAAAAGAAGTTAGTCTCATTATACACACATAAACTCATCAGTAAAATAAAACTCTATGTAAAAGAGAAACTGGGTCAAGGACAAGAAAACAGTACTCTCAAAGAGAGAAAAACAAACAGCTTTAAATATGCTAAAATAAAAATTTTCACTCATGAGACTAACAAAGATTAAAACCACAACAAAAAAGTTACTCCAAATACTGCAATTACATGGACATGGGCATTTTTATAAACAACTGTGTGAGTAGCAGTATAACTGCTCAAGTGCACAATCTGACAAGGAAACAAAGAGAAATGCAGTTTAATTTTACAGTCAGGAAAAATATTTATAACCCTGTATTCATTACTATCTAATTATCTAAAGGCTTACACATATTATTCTCTAGCCAAGAGGAAATGTCTCTTACTCCTTCAAAGCCCTGTTCAATAACTATACCTTTACTTGGACCTTTACTGCTTAAATTCTTGACCACAGAAGTTGAATAATTTATCACCTGAAACATTCCCAGTTATTCTATCCCATTACTCATACATTTTCCTCATAGTTCTTTTTATTGACTGAAATAATTTTCTTTTATATTATTAATTTAATTATTTGTTTTTATGATTGTTTCTACTCTCAGAATGCAAACTCTTTTATTCAATTTTACCACTTAAGTTAACTAGAATATGTTTCTGCTTTTTGCAACTAAAAAATAATTTTATATAGGCATTAAACTATGCATGTCACTTGATTTTAAACCAACAATTACTGATCTCACCAATTAATATATCACCATTGTTAGAAGAGTATCAACTAACTCACATAATCAAATAAATAGATTTTAAAAATCAACTTCTAGTGAGAATCAAGGAGGTAAGACACATTGAAACTATTTACATGGGACTACCATATCTGATACAATGGCAAGTCAACACTGTCAATATCTGGAGACCCACTGACAATGAACGTTTGTCTACATAAGTCTAGATGCTAAATTCATCTTTCATATTTTATATCTAACTGGCTCTGAACACATGCATCACTTCAAGATTAGACATCTTGAGCAAAAACAACAAATAGTTTACTTTTTAATTTTTTATATATATATTTTTAAATTTTTATATTATGTTTTAATAGATCTTTATTGGAGTATAATTGCTTCACAATACTGTGTTAGTTTTTGTTGCACAACAAAGCAAATCAGCCATATGCATACACATATCCCCATATGCTCTCCCTCTTGAGCCTCCCTCCCATCCTCCCTATCCCACCCCTCTAGATCAATGCAAAGCACCAAGCCAATCTCCCTATGTTACGCTGCTGCTTCCCACCAGCCAACTATTTTACATTCTGTAGTGTATATATGTCGATGCTACTCTTATTTTGCCCCAGCTTTGCCCTTCCACCCCATGTCCTCAAGTCCATTCTCTATGTCTAACTCTTTCTTCCTGCCCTGCAACTAGGTTCATCAGTACCTTTTTTTTTTTTTAGACTCCATATATATGCGTTAGCATGCAGTATTTGTTTTTCTCTTTCTGACTTATTCACTCTGTATGACAGACTCTAGGTCCATCCACCTCACTACAAACAACTCAATTTCATTTCTTTTTATGCCTGAGTAATATTGCATTGTATATATGTGCCACATCTTCTTTATCCATTCACTGTCAATGGACATTTAGGTTGATTCCATGTCCTGGCTATTGTAAATAGTGCTGCAATGAACATTGTGGTACATGTCTCTTTATGAATTATGGTTTTCTCAGGGTATATGCCCAGTAGTGGGATTTCTGGGTCATATGGTAGTTCTATTTTTAGTTTTTGTACACAGATACAAACATATCTGTGAATAAGGAGATTAAACACGGTACTGCTTTACCTCTAAAGCCGATAAGAGATGCTCACTCAGTTGCTGGATGTCAGCAAATCCATTTTGATATGTAAACATATTTGGTTAGTTTTCTCATTTTAACAGATTCTCAATCATCCCTAATAATGGGTATTTAAACTTTGGAAAACAATTAAGTTTCTTATTAGTAAGTAAACACAATACACTCAGACACTACTGTAATAAGCCAGTTTTGTTCATTTTTATTTTAAGCACTGTTTAAATTTTATTTACAAATTTTCTTAGCAGATGATTAGAGATATCATTAATGTTCTAGAATTTGTAAAAACAATAAATAAGTGATACAATTTTAATCAATTTTTTAAAAATCTATCTTCATTGGAAAAACAATAGCTTTGTATTCTGGGACCTAAGTGATTAGTTTCCTTTATTAGAAAAGATATCAGTGTGCCTTAGTTTTACCACTCTGTGTAAAATTTCATTTCTATACCAAGATTTATTTTTACTTAGTACAGTTGACCCTTGAACAATGTGGGGGTTAGGGTAAAAAATTACTACTGTGTAGTAAAAAATTCCACATATAACTTTATAACCCTCCATATCTTTGGTTTCCCATCCACAGATTCAACCAACTTCCTATTGACTAGTACTACAGTAAGTATTTATTGAAAAAACTCTGCATATAAGTGGACCTGTGCAGTTTAAACACATGTTGTTCAAGGATCAACTGTAATTAGAAAAAATGGAAGAAAATTCTACTGGGGGTAGTTTTGTAATAGCTGGAGAAGGAGTAAACAGTTTAATACTTTTGCCCATTTAGACCTATACATGATACCAAGACTGGTATTTAGCCTACCAACATTTTAATTTATTTATATAAACCTACATTATTCTCATAATGAACAAAATCTAGCTCATTATAAAAAAAATAAAGAAAATATTAAAGGGAGTTTGAAGGGGAAAAAGCCTCTATGCTCAATTCTCTGCCCCAAGGCACTGTATATACTCTTAAATTTTCTCCTGCCATTTTGATATTTGTTTTCTACATATATTACATCATTTTTGTTACTCACTTCTACTATTGTTTCCTTTTGTGTTTAGTTTTTAGTGTACAGTTTTGACTCCCTGTCATTTCCTTTAGAGTCTATTTTTTAGCTGTTTTCTTAGTGGTTACCTTGGGGGTTACAATTAATATCTTAAACTAATAACAAAACTTATGTAACTTATTCTCATAATTATATGCCTTTATCTCATAAAAACTTTTCTCATAGTCCAGATACATTTGACATCCAATTTTATCTCCCTTATAATGCTTCCTCATAATTATCCACATCTCTTTACCAGGGCTAGAGAAGATGAATGGATGTAGGGAGGGATGAGCATCAGAAGAAGGTGGAAAAGGAAAACCTATCAGATAAGATGAAATAAATAAGCATATTTTTACCTTCTTTTCTGATAAAATACGCCCAGTAGTCCTATTATCTTCAACAATTATTAAGGAGTGAATAGGAATATGGACTTAAATGACATCTGGATCTTTGTACCTATCACCAATGTCCGGAAAAGTGTTGACATTATGGAAACCCTAAAGCAGAAATTGGAAATGGGAAATGAAATTATGAAAATGGTATGAAGACCATGACATGGTGGAGGCTTAAAGGTAAGAAAACACAAGCTGGACAGCTGTAATATGAATCAGCCTAATGCAATAAAGAAATATAAATCCAAGATTCTTAAGAAGGATATCTACATATCCCTTTGGTTCTCTCTTAAGACATTCTAACACATGGTTAAATAGAATGGGAAGGGAGACAAAAATAAAGAACAAACAAAAATTTCTGATTTCTACAGTCTGCATTTTCTTCCTTCTATGAAAAAAATGAAACCATTTTGTTAAATAATGTTTATTTCAGTCTTTTATGTGTTTAGGTTTAACATTCTTGACTACATTTTCAGTTTCTTATTAGCAAAGACTATGCTTCTTTGGTATCATCCACTATGTACAGTTTAGACAAACAATAAATCAATTTTCTCAAATGTGGTTTTTAAAATGTTATAATTATTAAATTCTATCTTAAAAAGTCATTAATCTTCCAAAATGATCTTAATTATATTCTGATTGACATATAAAATTATTTTAATAACACCATATTTCATATTTTCACAAAATGTGTGTTTACTGCTGCTGAGCAGGTGAACAGGAACAACTAATATGTGATTTATTGTGCAAAACTCACACACACACATTCACAGAAAGAGACTTGGAATTTGGAATCGGAATAGCTGATTTTGAATCATATACTTGAGACCAATCTATCTGTGCTTTGGTAAGTCATTTAACCTTTATGATACTCATTCTTCTCATTTCTTAATTTGCATGGTAGTAATGACACTTATCTCACACAGTTATAGTGAGGATAAAATATAATGTATAAAAAAGTACCTTGTAAACTATAAATTTCCATTGTTATTACCTAAGCAATTGCAATATGCTTAGGTAATAACAATATGCATTATTTCAATTGCAATATGAAAATTGCAATTGCAAAATGAAAATAACATTGCATTTGCATTATTTCAATTGCAATATGAAAATTTTAACTGAATATTAGGTTCTTGCATCTGCCAACCAACCCCAGCCAATGACAAATCTTAAAATATAGCCCTTTAAAATCAGCTCTTTTCTAAGGGACAAATATACATCTCCCCTGGTGCCCACAAATAGGTCAGATATTGGACAACTGATTAATTTCAAAGTGCATCTATCTCTTCAGAGAAAATAAATAATCCAGAGTTATTTCTAAAACTATAAGGTAAAATCCATCATATTAAAAGACTGATAATCTCTCATGTTAAGTCATCATCACTTATTCTTGTTAAAATTGTACCTTACAATTCAAAGGTAAATTAATCAGGTGTCAAATCATGGCCACACTGGTATTTTTAAACAACTTTTTTTAGTGCCACTCATTTTAAATTACCATAAAATGGTACATGTCCTTATTCAACGTTCTTCTTATTTGTCAGTCTCTACTAATTCAAAGTCATTTTAGGAAAGCTTTTAATTTATGCTAAAACTAATATTTGAAGAAGCTTTACTTTAAAGGGCTTTTAAATCTTCAGAAATATTATAAAAACCTAATACCAAGTTTTCTCTTTCACATCTCAAAATAATAGTTTTAAAACGCTTCACCCAGAAACTAAATTATAGAAGAACACAAACATTACAATTCCTTATAATTTAAGAGTTATCTGCCACACAATTAGATGGAAAGTAAAATCAGGTATCCAAACAAATCAGTGGAAATACAACCAAGAAATCATGTTAATATCATGACTTGTTCTTGGAAATTAAGTTATTTGTGAGCAGAGGTTCAGCTCCTCTCTTATTCCCCATTACCTAAAATAATATTTGGCACATCGTTTTGGTCCTTAATAAATATTAACTTAATAAAGAAAAAAATAAATAACTTTGGACTTCCACTTTCAAAGAAGATTAGAGCTGTCCTGGGTTTATAACTAAAATATGTTAATCAGGATATGTTTTGAGAAAATAGAGCAGAATGGGAGACGTTATAAAAGGTACTGAAACAAATTTCACTTCTTTTTAGTAACTTAGTAAAGGTAAAATAGGCCACAGCCAAGAAGGTCAACCAATCTCTTTCTATCTGGCACTCTCCTGTCTTTTTCTTTCTTTCAGTGACTCTTTCTTACTTAAGAAGTTTCCTCATTTCTGCAGACCCTTAGAAAGCCCATCAGGAGCTAGAGAGAAGAAAGGCACTTAGAACAATGTCGCTTATACCTACATCTGCAAGTACAGCTGCTATCAGTGGGATTGATGATAAATCCTAAGGACCACAGAAGGCTTGTCAGACTACTAGAACAGCTAAATTTAGATTTGTGAAGTCTTATGAAAGAGCAAGGCTACTATTACATGGTTAATGATCTGTAGGCAACACTGGTCATATTGGTTTCAGGATTTCTCAGTACAGGCTACCTAGAAAAATCTCAGACTGCACCGTCAGGTATACTTTGATGGGCAAAAGCCCATGCCTAGAGGAAAAAGCTCCTGAATCTTGATCACTCCTTTTCCTTGTTAGAGAGATTTCAGTGCCTTTTTATTTTTTATTTTTTTTTTTGACAGGGCACTGGGATAGAAGTTGCTCCAAATAGGTAAAGCTTTGACTTACAGACTTTCCTTAATGATGTCAATCATGGTAGGTGAGAAATATATTTCCTACCCTGATTCTTTTTTTCTCTTTAATCTGTTTCTCGACCATATTTGACAAATATTTCTCAGTGAATTTCAAGTGCAGCAGGAAAATAGTTAAACAAAGCCATCTTATTTTGAAATTATGATGGTTAGCTAAATGCCAGGAGATGCAAAACTTTTTATCTTTTGTAGGTTCACCCCTATAAAACTTATTTCACATTAGCAGAAAAAGGAGTTTTCCCAAAGATTATCATTTAAGAATATCCTTCTTTGAGGCCCTACAGAATACTTCAATGTGAGTCTAGTAGAATCTTTAAAATATCTCACAGTTTAAGGTTAACAGCATTCTGAAGATGTAACATTATTGTAGCAGTCAGGGTCCTCCAGCTGGTGGGAGATAGAAGAGAGATTTATTTGAAGGAATTGGCTTATGTGATTGTGGGGGATGGCAAATCTAAAGTTTCTTATATGCAAAATCTAAGAAAAAGCAAGGTATGAATGGAAACACGTGCCTACTGTTTGTTTGTAAGTTTGTTTTTCTTTGAGGGCAAAATGATGGGAAAAGCTATATGAAAGCATCATTTCATTCATGATAAAGTTCTTAGGAGAGAAGCACAATAAAGATAATGTAAGGTTCCTCCAACTGAACTTTTACATTTATGTTATATCATTTCACCTTATGTTTTAATTATACAATCTTACATTTTACAACATGCATTTTATTAAAGTATGTGCACAGTACCCAGAATTATAAAGAAAAACAGTCCTTCTCAGTCCTAACTAATCTCACTCTTAAATGGTAACTAGTATTAATAATTTGAAGTGTTTTCTTCCTGATATTTAAAGTATATAACAGTAAGTTCATTCACTTTGATAACTACATTGACATGAGTTATTAAATTAATTCATATTTGAAAACATTTGAGCTATACCATTTTTACTGAATAAACAATGCTGCTATTAAACCTTTAAATTTAGAGTTTGAAGTGTCATTAAGAGAATATCTGGGCTGATGCCTTATCTTTAGGCTAGTAAGATACTATCGTGAGGAATGAAGACCCAAAGGTGCTCAGTAATTCTCTTAACTGATACAGTTGTGGTTTGTGTCAGTTTGGTTAAGACACAGTGACATAGCCCAATTCCCACTAATACAAATTCTTCTAAAAGGTAGAATAGTTTTAAATAAAAACAATGCATGTGTATTTTTTAAACTTTTAAATAGTACAGTTCACCAACTCCCAAACTCAATTTACTTTTAATTTCGCAGGTTATAAACTCCAGACAGCTAGCAGCAATTGGCAGGCGTTCTAACGAAATCACAGAACAAGAAAATTTTATCTTTTAGTTTCCATTTTCTCTATCTTCCCCCCAAATGTTGCAAAGTCCTTATTATCAATCCTAATTGTTAAAAGAAATGTGAACCTAGATTATCGTTCATATGTTTTCCCTAGGGAAACATATTTACTTAAGAAATAGTATTTTATGAGAAACTTGGTCCTTATGTACAGACAGCTACAGTGGCCATTTTGATTCTGGATATATGTTGTACTTCCAAAATTTTATGGATATATAGCTTGTGCTTTGATATTATGTGTCTTGTTCTTCTAGAATATTCTAATATGAAAATCACTGAAAGAACTACACAATTTCTACTGGAGGACAACCACAACTGATAAAAAGAAAACTTAAACTCCAAATAAGAAATTGAAATTTCTTTGTTGTAATTAAACATAATAATGTAAAGTATAGAGAAGATGTCAGGTATTTGTTTTAGGGCTATGGTATTTCACTTGAAGTGGATGGGGATTGCTTTGAAGTTTTTAAATTTCTCTATGTGGAAATGGAAAAATGTTTGCATGCTACTCATTACTGAGTCATAGGATGTTTCACCATCTCCTATTTTGATGGTTTTTTGTAGTTTTTGGTTTCTAATGCACATTACGTAAATTTACTTGAATTTGTTCAGACACCAAATTTCTACTCACCAAAACTGACTACAGTCAATAAGGGTAATAAATTAGTTTGAATATTCTCAACCAAGGGTATAATGTGTCTTCACTGAATTAATGCATGGTTTTCAAGTTTCAGTAACTGACGGAAACATCAAAGTTCCTCTGTAAAAGCTTTCAGGCAATATTTTTTAAAACAATTTACATCAGTAGTCCCATGTGGATGAGCTGGAACACCACTAAAGACTGGAGTAATGGCTTGAAAAGATGTGGGAAGAGATTCTCTAATTCTTCGGATACCCTTCACTTTTTTTTTTTTTTTTTGCGGTACGCAGGCCTTTCACTGTTGTGTCCTCTCCTACTGCAGAGCACAGGCTCCGGACGCGCAGGCCCAGCGGCCATGGCTCACGGGCCCAGCCGCTCTGCAGCATGTGGGATCTTCCCAGACAGGGGCACGAACCCATGTCCCCTGCATCGGTAGGCGGACTCTCAACCACTGTGCCACCAGGGAAGCCCCTGGATACCCTTCACTTGATAGAGAAAGAAGGATCCATGGTTGACTGTGAATGGGCTGTTAACTTCTTTGGACAGTGAAGAGAAGCAACTACTTCAGGGAAAGCACTAACAACAAAAAACAGAAGATAGCCAATAAGGGGAATTTCACAGCTGACCTCTCAGCCATAGCATACCATTAAATGAGTCCAACAAAAAACAGTTTTGAAGCATTAGTACTTCATGGTAGTTCAAGAGTTCAGGAGGGATTGGTCAGAGTTTGAAATCAAATCCCTTAAGATTTCAAAGTGGTCCCTTGTCTAAACATTATTTATATGCATATTCTTCCCTGGGGAACATCGAGGAATGTTAGGTAACTAGCTGAGAGCAAGAACCAAGAAATCAAGGTCTTATACTTTAAAATAAAACTGAATTTCAATAAACATTATAAACTGAATTTAAATAAAAAATTTTTTACCCAGTAAAAAAATGTTTCAAATTCTAAACTAGATTTAAATAAAAACTTGAAACATGGCACTAAAGATAAAATAGCCAAAAATATAATGGAAGGGCTGTGGGGTAATTCAAATCAGACTTTTGAGAGATATTTATTACTTAATTAAACATTAAGAATTTTAGAATAAAAGAGAAGTACGAAAAAAAGGAATGCCAAAAACAACACCACACTATGATTCTTTGACTCAAAAGAGAGCATTTCAGTATGGTATAAAGAATTATTTTATGTTTCAACTTCTAAGTTTATTGTCTGTTATCACAGATACTGAACAACATAAGTGAATATTACTACAGGTCCTTTAATTACTTTTGCTGGATTCTGGGTCCAGAATTATTTCTTAATTTCAAATTTTGAAAAAAAAAATTAGTAGAAAAATTTTAAAATGATTTCATAATGATTTTGATACAACATTTTAGGGGAATGTGTGGATGTACATAAATTTAAAGATAGAGCTGTGCTGTTCACTCAGAATTTTGGTCCACTTACCTAGCTGGGTCTTTTCTTACGTAAAACTCATTTCAATGAGTTTTCCCACCAAAATTCCCACCTATGTCAATAAACGTGATTTTATAGCTATTCCTTCTACCTAGTAAAAATATCACCAAGGAAGAAGAGTGTAGTCTGTAAAGTTAGTACCCAAACTTTATGATTCCTATTGATTTTTATCCAGTTTTTCAGGTACTCATTATTTCTTTAGTGATTATAAAGAATCAAAATTTAGAGTGAATTAGTAATAGTGGCTATAAGATAATGCCAAGGTTTCTTAGGGATTCTCACAAGCCTCTAACAATTTTGAAATATACTTTTTTGAAGAATATAGGCTATATCTTTCAAAAGTACATATTTTATCACTATAGAATTGGGTAAGAGAATGCAAACATATCAATGAAAAATACACCATCTCTTCTAGTTGATAATTCTAAATCTGAGCGTTTCTAAGTGTCAGAAAGTGCTAGCACTTGATTTTATAAACACCAGAGAATAACTAATGATTCTTAGAGGAAAAAAATTAAATGAATTTATCTGGTAACAAATGCACTAAGTTACAAAATAAGATCATAAATGTAGAAAAAAAGATAAGATTATCAATACTTTCAGATAATAGCATCATATACTTATAAAAACCAAGAGAATAAACAGAAACATAATAGAATTACAAAACAACACAAGGAATTGGAGTACGATAAAATAAAATTAGAAAATCAATAGTATCCTTATACACCAGAAAAAAAATTTTGAAAAATATAGTGAAAACACAGTACTGGGGGAAAGTTATATAAATACATAGGAATAATCTTAATAAAAATGTGCTAAACCTAGATGAATTTCTAAGAAATTTAGTGAGAGGAATGACTAGAATATATTGAGTTGCACACTATATTTCAAGATAGGAAGCCTAAAAATTGTTATCTTTTTACCTAGGTTTTATGCATATCTAAGCAATCCTTAATAGGATATATTTTAGAGCTCACAAATTTACTCTAAAGTCCATGTAAAAAAGATTGTATTTTATTGATTTTAAGATGCATACTTTTCATATCTTAACAAATCTAAAATTGGACTGTGTTTTACAGTTGATGGAATGTCATAGTTTAGATGATAAGATTTTTTCTCAGTTTTATATAATATAAAATCTTGTATTGTAAATTACAGTCTCTCATATGATAGGGTATACAAATATAGATAAAAAGCAAATTAGAAAATCTTTCTCAGGAAGGGAACAACAATTGTACAATAGTGGGAGTAAAATCACTATTAAAAATTGTGAAACAGAAATATTAAAACAAGTGGCTACAGTGTTCTAGACACAGAGAACACAAAAACAGAACTAAGATATACGTAAGGATTTTAAGTCTAAAAAAGAAAGCATTATAAACCAACTGGAAAAGGAAGAGTTATTCCATAAAATGTGTTGGGGTAAGTAGTTAACAGCTTGCAAATAGAACTTAATTTAGAGTGTTACACCTTAACTTTCACTAAGATATGCTGAAGATTAATTAAACAGCTAAAATATCTTCATATCAAGCATATCAAATATAAAAACAGAAATAGAAATTGTTTAAACTTCAATAATAGCGATAATTTACAAGCTTAGAAAATACAAAGGAAAATAAAATTTTGCCTATATATATATGTTTATGTACTTGATTTATTCTTTTCTATTATGAAACTCATATAAACCGATGTATAAAATATATTTACACAGTTTACATAATACTAAAGAAGAAATTGTATAACTTCCCACAGTTTAATAGTGTATTGCCATAACCTCAGCCCCTTGAATGCCTTTTCAAATCTCACAGCCTCCTCAGAGAAAAGACATCTCTAACTTTCTAATAACGATTCCTTTGCGTTCCTCGACAGTTTGACATACACAGTTGATTCTCATTATTCACAGATTCCATATTTGCAAATTTACCTAATTGCTAAGATTTATTTTTAATCCCCAAATCAAATATCACAGCACTTTTGTGGTCAATCGCAGACAAACAGAGTGGCAAAAATTTTGAGTCTCCTGATGCATGTGTTCCCACGTGAAGTCGAACAAGGTGATTTCTGCCTTTGGGTTCCAAAGGGGGACACTGTAAATGAGTCCTCTTCACCATCTACTTAGTACCATTTTTTCAAATTTTTGTGGTTTTTCTTGGTGATGTCAATTTTTAAAATAGTCCCCAAGAATAGCACTGAAGTGCTGTTTGCTGTTCCGAAGCATAAGAAGGTGGTGACGTGTCTTATGGAGAAAATACGTGTGTTAGATAAGCTTCTGTCTACATGAGTTATAGAGCTGTTAACAATGAGCTCAATGTTAATGAATCAACAATATACATTAAATAAGGTGCTTTTAAGCAGAAGCACACATAAAACAAGGTTACACATTGATTGACTGACAAAATGTGGCCAGAGACTCATAGAAAACTAACTCCGTATTTCCCCTAGGAACAATGGTTCAGCAGTCACTAATTCACTATTTGCAAGTACCATGAATAAATAAGAATCGACTGTCCATATTTAACATAAGATTCGGTTTTATATACTCTATGTATTCTTCTTTAACTTGCCTGTTTTGCTAAATATTATGTTTGTGACATTTGCCAACAGTAATGGATGTCAAAATACTCTCAAAATAAAATCAGTTACAATTGTTTTGATAGAGAAAACTGGTTACAGTTATAGTTGTTAAATAAGCAGGCACTATTTCAGAAGGAAACAGTGCAAATAAGTCTTATGATGAAAGCTTGGCTGTGGTCAGGTGTTTTAGAGCAGAGTTTCACTGTATTTCAGGAGAAATGGTAGAATATTTAAATATTTCACAAACACTGCTTGGTGAACAATGTTTGTATGTTTGTATGGTGAACGCATTAATCACATGTCTGTAATATTGGTATTCCATTTTAATGAGGGGTGTGGGGAGTAATTTCTAGCCCTTTTCTATCATCTATACTCTGTAAACATATATGTAGTTAGTTGAAATTATCAAGTAGGTCTATGATTATTTAACTTAATTGTCTGACCAGCCTGGTACATAGGGCAGCCATTTTGGTGAAAGTAATACTGATGGTCTCTAGATGGGGTTTTACAATTATGACATAAAATTGTATTTAATTGCAAAAAAACCCCTAATTTTAAAAATTCAAATGTTACACTTATGAAAATATATCTGACTATGTGTAACCAATCAAAGGAAAGTGATCTTCTTAGTCCCTGCTCCAGGAAAATGTTTCTCAAAGTATGGTACTCTTAACATCTGCATAAGAACCAGCTATTATACTTGTAAAAGATTCTCATTCTTGGGCCTCACCCCAGACTTTCTGAACCTAAACTTTTCAATATATATGCCTGAAATTTGCATGTACAATAATTTCCAAAGGCCCATTAATGTGATAGTTTCTGAGCAAGACGATTTGGAAATCTTGTCAGTATGCTGAGATAACTTACGGAAATATGTATTGGTTCCTCTCTTATCTCAATGGTTGTATGGGAAATGCCATTAACTGCATTAACTAAATTGGGATTCAAAGTACAGGCAGCAGCTTCTCAGTGTGTCCTAATTTTGCTGCTATCAATAGTTACTCCAATTAGACTTCTTGTAATGCTAATGGTTTTATTCTTGAAACCTAGTGTTTTGTTTTGTTTTATTTCAGAGGGTGGAAGGATTGCAGAAAGAATGTACAAAGAGTGTATTAGGGAATCTTCTACTGACCTTCTTCATTGTGAGACCAGTTTTAGAAGCTGCTGGTTTCTGTTTGTTTGCTCCAAGGTATAGAAGTTTAGGTGGTTTTCCAACACCTCAGAAATGGAGAAAATGCATTCCAATTTCAGCAGCTCTATCTAATCCCTTAATTCTAGTGGCTGCTGCCCTGGCTAGAAAAAGTGATATGTATACGAGGATATAAGAATGAATTTTCCTATCCCTATTTTGTCCTTCAACAGCCTCTAGAAGCAAAAGTTGTTCATCTGTAATATTGGATTTTAAAGGTCACTTTTTACTTTATAGCTCTAGGTTGGTTTTTATATCTAGATATTTTACATGACCCATGGTAAATTAGACTCTAACCTGTGCTGAAGGACAAACTATAACTATGTCTAATATCCCAGAACTTCATTTTCCCACTCTGAAGTGAACACCTTATAAGTGCCTTAACAAAGTCCTGTGGTATTTCCTTTGGATTGGTACTTAGGCAGTATATTATGGTTTTTAAAAACCTAAACTCTGGGATAAGACAAACATGGGTTGGGCTGTTTAGATACTTATTAGTTGTTTAATATTGGGCAAGTTACTTAATCTATAGAAATCTGATGTATTTTCTGTAAAACTGAGACAACCAATAGTATCATATTATGGGATTGTTATAAGAATTAAGTGAGATAATACATTTAAGACATTTAGGAAAATGACCGATAGATTAAAATGATCAAGAAATGTGTGTTATTAAATCAGACCGTATTTTATTATATCATAAAATCATTAAACATATTTAATTATTTTTAAAATCATCTTCCTACAGAGGCAATAATAGCACTTTAAATTCATTAGAGAATCATGCAAACAGTGAATTTCAGAGTACAACAGTTCCATTAAATAAGAAGAATGGAAGTTAAAAAAGAAAATGCTCTTATTTCATCTTTTAGAATGTAACTGAAATTTAACTTCATGATACCAAGCATTTACTTGAGATTTTTGTACATCTTTAAAATAGGGATATCAAGAGTAATACCAGTGGTTAGATGAATGCTATTCCTTATTTTGTTTAAGATGCCACGACTCCCTTTTCATATTTGAACAGTGCGCAGATCACCATGTAATTTCCAACAGTTTATCCATGTTTAACTTAACAGTGAGTGTATTCCTGGTGTTCAGCAAATGCCTTTTTGGATGAATTAGTGGTTGAATGAGAAAACTTTTGGTCACTGCACAAGCATGTCTCTTGTGGAGAACTAGCTTTATTCAAAGATTGTTCATATATTTAATTTTTTTTTAGTGAAGTAACTTTAAAAATAATCCAGAAAACACTTATTTTATTTGAGTTACAACTCAAAGACATAACCAATGAAATTTTCTGATATAAAATATTGAAAATACCATAACACTATAATAATATAAAATCTCATTCAGTTTATTTGCCCTCTATTAAAAGCACCATAAACCATATATTGATTCTTAAAAAAAATAAATGAGAATGACCTTGTTCCATCTGAGGCATCCAGTTAGCTAGCAAATAAAACAAGTCTCTTTCAGGGAGTTTCTACACTGTAACTGGTATGCCAAATGTGTCAAAAAGAACAAAAGAATAGAAAAAGTATGATAAAATTAATGAAATTAAAATTAACTCAGATGATCTCAACTCAAAGTCTAAAAGAAATATTGATCAAAAAGATATTTATCTAGACATCAGTTCAATATGATTTTGAAAGCTGACATAATGGTAGTACATTTATAGTTAAGAAAAAATAAATTCTCTAGATGAATCAAATAGTCTTTAGATGGCAGCAAGTAATTTGGTCAGAAATTTGGATTCTATTTCTCATCAGCACATACACATACACACAGGCAAAGGACTCTAAAATTTATGAAAAGGTTTATATTGGGAGTAAATGTCAACTGCATTGAAATAACTGCCAGCATATATAAAAACACCAAACGCTTGTACAAATTCTATTTCAAAAAAATACAATCAACTTCCTCTGACAGAAAGGTGAAGTTGACTTCTGTTCCTCTACTTTTCAAGTTAAGGACAACTAAAACCTTTGCATATTATAAATAAAACAATAATAATAAGGATCTGAAAGTTGGAAAGAAGAAGGAAGACTAGCTAAGAACCTTGGGACATAAGAAACAATACAATAGTGAGTTCTCTGGATTTTTATTTTGCCTCATTTACCCTAGGTTTAGACCTGAAGAAGCCAGCTGGCAAACCAGAAACAGCTAAAAATCTCTCTCTAGCTAAAAGACCAGGAATAAACAGTAAAAATCTCTCTCTAGCTAAAAGACCAGGAAAGAGATAACCTAGCAAGACAGAAAATGTTTAGACCATAACTTCTCTACACCTACTAAATGTGGCACCACTCCACCAATGCCAGTAAAGCCCAAATGGGGAGCCTGGACTTCTTCCACCTTTGCCCAGCTATATTGAGCCACCCACTTCCCCACTGGGGTAGTATCAGAGAAGGCCCGATAGGAAGCTGGAATTTTTATTGTCACTGGAAAATAATAACCTCCTCCCTGCCCCCCTGCCCCGTTTCAGTTGCTACCATGTAGAGAACTTGGATTTCGACTGTCACCCAGCAGTAAGGAGATGCCCCTCCACTTTCATGCTGACTTGGCATCAGAGGAGGCCTATTGGGAGGTAAGAACTTTCACCACCACCAAGCAGTCACAAGGTCCCTGTGGTGTCAGAAGAGGCTATAAAGGGAGAAGTAACAAGACATTCCTATCCTTCCCAGTCACAGTAGTATCCGCAGAGGTCTAGGAATGGGCCAGAACTTCCACCCTTGCCCAGCACAGCAGTAATGAGGATTCCCTCACACTCAACAAGTGTCAACAGAGACAGAATGAGGAACCTGGACTTCTCCCCCACTCCCTGACAAAACAGTGTCAGACAAAGCCAGATTAAACAGAATACTTAAATAAATTCCAGAGTCTTATGACATAATACTCACAGTGCAGAAAGAAAATCACCCATGTTACTGAAATTAAGGAAAATTATAATTTCAATGAAAAAGACCCAAGACCTAGATAAAAGAAATGTTAGAATTACCTAACAAAATTTTTCTTTAAAAAGCCATCACAGAAGTGCTCAACAAGCAATTATGAACATACGTGAAACAAATGAAAAATATAAAGTTTCAGCAAAGAAACAGTGTCAGTAGAGAAATATAATACATAATGAAGAGCCAATTAGAAATTTTAAAACTGAAAAATACAATACCCTTCCACACATACTCATACAAATTAAATGTTGGCTTTAACAGCAGAATGGGGCATGCAGAGGAACAAATCAGAGACCTGGAAAAAGAGAACAATGAATTACCCAATCCTAACAAGAGTCAGGAAACCGATTGAAAAAACAAACAAACAGAGTCTCAAGGACCTGTGGGAAGTATAACAAAAGACCTAACGCTTATTTTATTGGATTCCAGCAACAATAAGAGAAAGAGAGTGAAGCTGAAAAGGTACTTGAAGGAAAGAAGGGGTAAAACTTCCCAAATTTGGCAAAAGAGATAAATCTACAGATTCAAGAAGTTAAACCTTAAATAGAGTAAACACAATAAGATTCAATAAGATTCACTGCAAGGCACATCATAGTTATAGATAGGAAAATGAAAGGAAAGGAAATACTTTGAAACCAGCCAGAGAATTGACACCTAACCTGGAACCAATTTAAAAGACAGCGGATTTCTCATAGGAAACCATGGAGGCCAGAATAAAGAGGCACATATGTTTTAAATACTGAAAGAAAAGAACTGGTAAACCAGAATTCTATATCCAGTGAAAATAATCTACAGTGATGAAATAAAACTAAATGAATTTGTTTTCAACGGGCAGAATTAAGTCGCTTACTCTTGTATTTGTTCTTACCAAAATTCAAATGTATATCCACATACATGTATTTTTAGATGCATATTAATATATATATATATATATACACACACATTCTTCAGCTTGGTTAACCATTCCTGTTTTCCACACTTTATTACCAAGATGTGTATAGATTTCTTCTTCCTTTGCTTCAAATGAAATATGCTGCTGTTAGTGACTCAGCTTATGCAATTACATATTAATTAAGTGGCTAAATAAATTCGGCCCATGCTATCATAAAAAAATATTCAGGAATTTTAAGAAAACATCTTAATTCAATTTAAAATAAACCCTTCTGCTGCAATGATTTGAAATTTACACATAAACTTAGTGATCCCTGAGACCCCTATCTTAAAAATCTCACTAGAAATATATCGATACTTGGCAGGAACTGTGTCCAAGAGAGTCATCTGTTGTTTATGAATGAAATGCAAATCACTTCCTAAAAACCAGTTTCTTAGGTTTTTCAAGACACAATTTTCTATTCCAGAGTAAGAACAGAAAATTGAGGTAGAAAAAAAGAATAATACATTTCTTTTGCTAGAGGTTTTAATCCTTACTGCTTCTGTCAGTTTTTGTGGATCTTGTGATCAGAAACTATATTTTCCTATATCAAATATAACATTGGTTTAAAATATAATAAAACATAATAACACATCTCAAATGTCAATAACAAATCCAATTTAAGGTTATTTTGTGATCCAGGTCTGACATGTGATTAAAATTCCTAAACTGTACACCCCCAAATCAAATAACAGTTGAAACAGAAACTTACTGCTTTAAATTTATTTCCCCATTATTACCCTAGTCCTAGATCAGAATAGGAATTCCATAAGTATATTGACTAAAAAAGTGAATGATGATATTGCCTCAAACCCAAAATGTCATAAGATAATTTTTTAAGCTCTATAATATAAAAATTCCGAATGTTTCTAGCCTGGCAACTGTAACATTTACATTCACAGGTAGAGGACCAAAAATGAATGTCACTGGTGTAAACTTTACAGATTTGATATAACAACTATGCTTTCAGCTGTTTTAAAATTCTATAGTTTAAAGAAAATGTATACTTTTAAAAAGGTTAAGCATGAAACTGCCTGAATGTCTAAATATCTTCACACACCAAAAGCAATTTAAGACCAAGGACTATAATGCTTCATATAAGATTTTGATTAGTTCCTAATTCCTTTGGCACCCATCCTGGTAAATAATCAGGTTCTTTGATGCCTGCCATTTGGCTGTTTACTGAGATACTTAAGGTGAGCTTATTCTTCTAAGTTAATTACTTCTTGTCCTGACTAACAACTCTACCATCCTAATTTTTTCAGGAGTAGAGGGAGACTACTGAGCTAACTGAACCATATTTCTAATGGTTGCTAATGACTTAATGTGCTCATCCTCCCAGAAAATATATTTGCATTTAACAGGAAAACAAGATGTCTTAGTAGAAGGAATGACTACTGTCACAATTTCACATAGATTATGAATATTAATGCACTTTAAATGAAGTTCCCTGGAAAGATATGATTGTGTTTGTTGAATGGAAAATGTTACTGACAATTATTTCAAAAATATGTTTAGGGAAATCAGTTCCTTTGTGTAGTCATTTTAATAAAAATGTTGGTCCAAAAAACTAGGCAAAAACTAACCATTTAATCTAGGTAAAATAACATACAAGTAAAAATTTGGGAGAATAAAACTTTAAGAAACTTGTAGTTGAGATGATATTATTAGTTATTTACACAATTATATTTTCAGCCCTAATTTTGAGTTCTATCAGCTCCTTAGTTTCACCTTTTATGGACTTATTGGGGGCATAATTGACATGCAATAAATTTCACATATTTAAAGGATATAGTTTGATAAGGTTTGATATGTCTATACACCTGTGAAATTATTACTACAAACAACGTATTTACCACCTCCCAAAACTTCCACTCACCCTTTTGCAATTTCCTCCTCTTACTTCCTATCCCTATGCACAGGCCTCTGGTATCTACTAATCTGCTTTGTCTCTAGAGATTAGTGTGCATTTTACAGAATTTCCCGAAAACAGTATATATATTTTTTGAACTCTCTTTCAGCATAATTAATTTGTTTCATTTATATTGTTGTATGTATTAATAGTTTACTCCTTTGTGTGGCTGAGTTGTATTGTATTATATGGATAGACCACACTGTTTATCTATTCACTTGTTAATGGACATTTGTGTAGTTTTCAATTTTTGCCTATTTCAAATAAAGCTGCTAAAATATGTACACAATTTTTGGTATATGCATATGCTTTCATTTATACTGAATGTGTTATCTAGGAGTAAAATGGTTGGATCATATGGAAGGTATATAAAGACCTTTAAAAAAATAAACAGTTTTAGAAATACAAAAAAAATCGCAAAGATGATTCAGAAAGTTCTCATAAACTGCACACCTTGAATCTCCTCTCTATTTTCCAATGCATATAAAAGTTACGTTTCCACCATACTGTAGGCTAAGTGTGCAAAAGCACTATGTCTAAAAACATGTACATACCTTCATTAAAAAACACTTTATTGCTAAAACAGACTAAACATCATCTGAGGTTTCAGAGGCCATGATCTTTTTGCTGGTGGAGAGTCTTGCCTTCATACTGATTACTACTGACCATGATCAGGGTGGTGTTGCTGAAGGTTGGGGTGGCTGTAGCAATTTCATAAAATAAGACAACAGTAAAGTTTGCCATATCAATGGACCCTTCCTTTCATAAACAGTTGCTTTGTAGCATGCAATGCTATTTGATAGTATGTTAGCCATAGTAGAACTTCTTTCAAAACTGGAGTCAGTCCTCTCAAAAACTTCCGCTGATTTATCAACTAAGTTTATGTAATATTCTAAATACTTTGTTGTGATTTCAACAATCTTCATAGCAGCTTCACTAGGAATAGATTCCATCTCAATTAACCAACTTCTTTGCTCATGCATAAGAAGCAACTACTCATCCATTTAAGTCTTATCATGAGATTGTAGCAATTAAGTCACACCTTCAGGCTCCACTTTTAATTCGAGGTCTCTTGCTATTTCTACCACATCTGCATTTACTTGAACCCCTTAACATCATCCATGAGGGTAGGAATCAACTTTTTCCAAACTACTGTTTATGCTGATATTTTGACCTCTTCCCATTAATCATGATTGTTCTTACTGATGTCTAGAATGGTGAATCCTTTCCAGGTTTTCAATTGACTTTGCCCAGATCCATCGGAGGAATTACTATCTAGATGGCAGCTATAGCCTTATGAAATATATTTATGAACTAATAAGGCTTGAAAGCCAAAATTACTCCTTGAACAATGGACTGCAGAACAGATATTGTGTCAGCACGCATGAAAACAACACTGATCTCGTTGTACGTCTCCATCTGAGTTCTTGGGTAACCAGGTATGTTATCAATGAACGGTAATATTTCAAAAGGAACCTTTTTTTTTTTTTTTTTCCTGAGCAGTAGTTCTCAGCAGTGGGCTTCAAACATTCAGTAAACCATGTTGTAAAGAGATGTGCTGTCATCCAGGCTTTGTTGTTCTTTTTATAGATCACAGGCAGAATAGATTTAGCATAGTTCTTAATGGCCCTAGGATTTTCAGAATGGTAAATGAGGACTGGCCTCAACTAAAAGTCACCAGCTGAATTAGCCCCTAAATTAGAGTCTGCCTGTCCTTTGAAGCTTTGAAGCCAGGCATTGACTTCTCTTACTATGAAAGTCCTAGATGGCATCTTCTTCCAATATAAGGCCGCTTCATCTGCATTGAAAATCTGTTGTTTAGTGTAGCCACTTTCATTAATTATCTTGGCTGGATATTCTGGATAACTTGCTGAACTTCTGCCTCAGCACTTGCTGCTTCTCACTGCACTTTTACATTATGGAGACAACTTCTTTCCCTAAACCTCATGAATCAACCTCTGCTAGCTTCAAACTTTTCTTCTGCTGTTTCCTCACCTCTCTCAGCCTTCACAAAATCGAAGGGAGTTAGGGCCTTGCTCTGGATTAGACTTTGGGAATTAGACTTAAGGGAATTCTGTGTCTGGTTTGATCTTCTAATCAGACCGTTAAAACTTTCTCCATATCAGCAATTAGGCTGTTTCACTTTTAATTTCCTTCAGTAACTTTTCCTTTGCATCCACAACTTGGCTAACTGTTAGGCACAAGAGGCTCAGCTTTCAGCCTATTTCAGTTTTCAATATACCTTCCTCACTAAGCTTATAATTTCTAGATTTTGACTTAAAGAGAGAGATGTGCAACTCTTCTCTTCGCTTGGACACTTAGAGGCCACAGTGGGGTTATTAATTAGCCTAATTTCAACATAGGCATATCTTGGAGATATTGTGGTTTCAGTTCTACACCACCGCAATAAAGCAAATATCACAATGAGTCAGAAATGTTTTGGTTCCCAGTGCATATAAAATTCATGTTCACACTATACTGTAGCCTATTAAGTGTACAGCAGTTTCACGTCTAACAAGCACTGTACATACCTTAATTAAAAATAGTTTATTGCTAAAAAGGATTAACATCATCTAGCCTTCAGAAAGCTCTAATTTTTTTCAGTAGTGACATCAAACATCACTGATCACAGATCACTATAACAAATATAATAATAATGAAAAAGTTTAAAATAGTACAAGCATTACCAAAACGTGACACAGAGACACGAGGTGAGTAAATACTATTGGAAAAAATGGCGCCAATAGACTTGCTGGCTACATGGTTGCCACAAGCCTTTAATTTGTAAAAAAATGAAATATTTAATGAAACTCAATAAAGGAAAATACAATAAAATGAGGTACATCTATATATGATTTGTAAATATCTTCTAGCCTGTTGCTTGTCTTTCATTCTCTAACAGTGACTTTCAAAGAGCAGAAAGTTTTAACTTTGATGATGTTCTATTTATCATTATTTTTCTCTTTTATGAGTCATGTACTTGGTGTTGTACCTAAGAAATCTTTGCCTATCCAAGAATATATATATATATATATATATACACACACACACACACACATATATGTATATATATATTCTGTTACATATAAATATATATATTCTTTTTCAGATCATTTTCCATTATAGGTTATGATAATATAATGACTATAGTTCCCTGTGTCATATAGTAAATCTTTGTAGTTTATCAATTTTATATATAGTAGTGTGAATCTGTTAATCCAATACTCCTAATTTATCCCTTCCCCCAGTTTTATTTTTCAGTTAACATTAAAGTAGAATGTGATATACAACACAGGCAATCTGCTAAGAGATTGCAAAGACAGAAATAAATCTCACCCTTTTTTATTTTTTATTACATGTAGATTTATTTGGTTGTGCCGGGTCTTAGTTGCAACAGGTGTGCTCCTTTGTTGCAGCTCACTGGCTCCTTAGTTGTGATATGCAAACTCTTAGCTGTGGCATGCATGTGGGATCTAGTTCCCTGACAAGGGATTGGACCCGGGCCCCCTGCATTAGGAGCACAGAGTCTTAACCACTGCGCCACCAGGGAAGTCACAAATCTCACTCTTTTTTATACTCAACCAGATTCAACCCATTTCATACATGTTCTCAAAATACATGATAACTAGTCCTCAGGCAAAAGGGCTTGACAGCACTATATGTCACACATGGTTCATCCTAATTTCACCAATTGGGATGGTCACCTGTGTTTGCCAACTGGCTTTATTTAAAGAAAAAATAAACTGCTCATATTTTTATGACAGGAAGCAGTTTTGCAACTTGGGGTGAGGTGCCTGCCTAAGTTAGGTTCCTAACCTCCTACAGAAACTGAGAGATAGGTGCACTATCTTCCTTGATGAATGCATTTCAAAGAGATGGTTCTCGGGTCCTGGAGAAAGACAGCTGTTGCTATGAGAATGTCATCTCTGAGCAGGAAGAGATCAAGCTAAGATGTTTACCCACAGTAGGAGCTCATTATGGTTTAGCAGTGAAATTCAGAGTCTCTGGAAAGCTTTTTAAAAAGATTTACATGTTTTTGTAGTCTCCATGGTACAGATTTTTCACTTCCATGGTTAAATTTATTCTGAATTATTTTATTGTTGTTGATGCTATTATAAATGAGATGGTTTTCTTGATTTTTCAGGTGCTTTATCATTAGTGTAATGGAATGCAAATGATTTCTGTATGTCGACTTTTTATCCTGCCACTTTACTAAAATTGATTAATTCCAACAGTTCTTGGACTGATTGTTTGGGATTTTCTATATACAGGGTCATATGATCAGTAAATAATGACCAAAAAACTACAAAACTTTGCTGAAAGAAACTGAAGACATAAACAAATGTAAAGATACCCCATGTTTATGGATCATAAGAATTAATATTGTTAAAATGGCCATCCTACCCAAAGCCATCTACAGATTCAATGCAATCCCTATCAAAGGCATTATTCATAGAAATAGAAGAAGCAATCCTAAAATTTGTATGAAACATCAAAGATCCCAAATAGCCAAAGCAATCCTGAGGAAAAAAGAACAAAGCTGGAGGTATCACATTTCTAGATTTTAAACTACACTACAAAGCCATAATAATAAAAATAGTATAGTATTGGCACAAAAATAGACACATCAACTACTGGAGCAGAATAGAGAGCTGAAAATTAAACTCAGGCATACACAGTCCCTTTGACAAGAGATCCAAGAATAACCAATGGGGAAAGGATAGTCTCTTCTAGGAATGGTGTTCAGAAAACTGGAGAAACACCTGCAAACAATGAAATTGGAGCCCTATCTCACACTACTCACAAAAATTAACTGGAAATGGATCAAAGACTTAAGCATAAGACCTGATACCACAAAGTTCTTAGAAGAAAACAGTGGGGAAAAGTTAATCAATATTGGTCTTGGTAATAAATTTTGAGGCACGATGCCAAAAGTACAAATAACGAAAAAAAAAATCAACAAATGGGACATCAACTTCATAACTTCTGTGCAGCAAATGAAACAACAAAATGAAAGGACAATCTAGAGACTGGAGAAAATTTCTGCAAACCATATATTGGATAAGGAGTTAATATCCAAAATATATAAAGAACTCAATCAACTCAATAACAAAATAACAAACAATCCAATTAAAAAATAGACATAAGAATTAAATAGACATTTCTTCATAAAGGACTTCAAAATAGCCAAGAGACATGAAAAGAAGATGTTCAACATCACTAATCATCAGGAAAATTCAAATCAAAACTACAATGAGATATCCCCCTCACACATGATGAACGGCTACCATCAAGAAGACAAGAGATAACAGGTGCTATCAAGGATGTTGTGAAAAGGGAACCTTCATACATTATTGGTAGGAATGCAAATTTGTGTGACCAGTATGGAAAACAATATGGAGGTTCCACAAAATATTAAAAATAGATCCACCATACCATCCAGCAATTCCACTTCTGGGTATATATCAAAAGGAAATGAAAACAGGATTTTGACTAGATATATGAACTTCCATGTTTATCAAAGCATTATTCACAATAGCCAAAATATGGAAGTAACCCAAATGCCCATCAACAGATTAAGAGATAAAAAAGGTGTTGCTGATGATGAGATCTTAAAGCCTTTTTACGCTTGAGGTAGTATTCTCATTAATATTTAAAGGACCCTTTAAATACAAATTTAAATAATCTTTCTGTTTCTTGTACTTGGAGTATTTTGTCCTTTGTGTAGATGTAGCTTTATGGTTTTAATCAAACTGGGTAAAGTTTTTCATCATTTATTCAATTTTTGTCTCCTTTCCTCTCTTTATAAACTCCAGGAACACTAATAATAGATAATTTGAAATTGTCCAACAACTCACAGATACTCAGTTCATTTTTGTGGTTGTTGGAGCTTTTTTTTTCTCTGTGTTTCAATTTGGGTAGTTGCTATTGCTACACATTCAAATTAACTTACTTTTCCTTTACAATGTTTAATCTACTGCTAATTCCAGTCACTTAATTTTTTTATATCAAATATTGTAGTTTTCATCTCTAGGAGATTTTTTTATTTCTCCGATATCTATAATTTATATACAATACTCTCTCAATCTTTGAAAACATAGAGGATATGATTTTATAACATTTTAGTGTCCTTGTATACTAGTTCTATTATTAATATACTTGTAAAGTTTGTTAACATTTATTCTTATCATAGGTCATATTTTCCTGCTTATTTGCATTTTTGGCTTTTTTTAAATTGGATGCCTGATGCTTGGATATGTCATACTTTTATAAATATTCATTAACTTTATTTTGGGATTCAGTTAAATTTCTCAGAAATACTTTTCAGGTTTTGCTTTTAAGATTTCTTAGATGAGACCAGTAGTTTTTAATTAATTTAAAATAAAATCCTTCCAATTATTCTACCCAGTGTCCCATGAATAATGGTGTTTTCCACCCTTGCTTGTAGGACATCAAGTTTTCCAAGATCTGTTTGAGCTCCCGGGATTGTTTTGTCTTTTCCATTTGCCCACTTCTTTTCCCAAGCACAGGTAGTTTTCTTACTTATACCTGCTAATTCATATTCAGCTGAACACTTAGAAGGGGCCCTTCCTCATAGGTCTCTGCAGTTCTCTCTCTGAGAAGCTTTCTCCTCTCAGGTACTCTGCCTTGCAGTTTCTAACTGCCATGACTTCATTGCATTCCCAACTGTTACCTTAACTTAAGGAGTCCACTGGATTCTATCAGGCCTTATCTCTATAATGTAAGCTAGAAATCACCCCACCCCCAACCCCCACCCCAAATCAGGAAGCCTGTACAACCCTACAGATGCAAAAAGAAAATTTTTTTCTGGTAGAGGTACAACTTATTCAATTCCACTCTAACCACCTTGGAAGAAGCCAATTTTATATCTATTAACAAAGTCATTTCAGCATTTGTACCTATGTAGGTGCCAGTTCTATGGATTCGCTTTTGAATCACTTTTGAATAACTTATTGTGTCCCTTGTTAATTAATAGGTCAAACCAAGTAATTGGCATTAGTTCATTTTATATTTGAATAGTAGTAATCTTTACTTATTTAAAACTTATCTTTAAAAATGTATAGGTGTAATATTCCATTGAGTGGAATTTTCTTAACTGTTGCTCTATTGACAAATATTTGGGTATATTTTATTTTTGCTATTACAAATTCATCACATTTCTTTTTCATGCACATGGATTATTTATTCTTCTATTTTAAAACTTTTGTTTAGGAAAAAGTCCCAAATACATGTAAATAAGTCAAAAGAGATAATCCTTTATAAAGATCATTACATAAATTGCTTAACTGGGACTTTAGTTCTGAGTAACTCAACTTACTGGTATGGCTGACCATTTCTAATATAGGCTACTAGTTGTAATTTTTACTGTAAAGATATTGTATTTTTCAGCATTAAAATGTTACGGAGTTTCTCAGTTAAAACTTGAAGGTGCATAATGGGATTTTGATTCCATTTTTTTGTTAATACTAGCAGATAATAACCAGAAACTTAATGAAGTCTGAGTTTGCTAGTTTAATATGTTTAAAGTCAGAGCTTCTGTAGGCTCTCCTGGAACTAATTTATAGGCTCTTGCTATAGGCACCTTCTTTATGGTCTCATTTAAGATGATGTAAAGTCACCAAGGGCCTGTATGGCATAAAGACTCATTTCTGAGGTTAAAATAAATAGTTAAGTAATGCCAAGTGAGTTCCTGTGCATATATGTTTGAATGTGTGTGCATTTTTCATTTAGTAAAGTTTATTTAAATAAGAAATAGTTCTTTACCTTTTATGTCTAATAGTAAGTCAGAGAAGTTACATGAGGAAAAAAATGATCTTCAGTGTCAGTCAATTGCCTTCCATTTCACATCATCACCTACTGATTTGGAATAATATAATTCAGAAGCTAATTACCCCTCACAATATTCTAAACGTACCTTTATTGATATTTCTACCACTGTGTATAGATCTAGTTGAAACTTGATTATTGTAGTATTGTTATTTTTAATTAGGTTGAAATCCAAATCAAATTAAGTAGAACTGACAATCCAGTGCTCTTAAAATAAACTTTGAAAACTGGGACTTGAACTTTATCAAAATTTATAAATGGAAAGCATGACATTGGATTGCACTCTAAAGTTCAAAAATAGATTTACTTATAAACTTATGAAGGGACAGTTACATTACACAACCATTTATTTATTATGTTTACATACTTTTATTAAAATAATTTATTGAGTATCTGTTGAGTACCAGGCTAAATATTGGTAGTGGAAATAAAAATATAAGTACTATGTTATGTTTGCCTTAAAGACATTTTAGAAATGCTGGTAAAATAGTTCTACAGAATTAGAAAATGGGGAGGACCAACTCTCTGGAGGCATGAGAGAGAGATTCATAATTAAGCACATGTTTTAGTTGGTCTTGAAAAATGGGTAGATTAACATTTCTGAAGTAAGGGAAAGAATGCCAGGCAGAAGAAAAATGCGGAAGTTGAAAAATTTACCCTGTGGTTAGAGAGGAAGGTACAGTCTACATAAATTTTGTGAAGAAACAAATATAATCTGATAGATTTGATGGAGGAGAATTAGGTTTGCATCAAATAATGCAAGATTAGCATGGATATTATAGTATTTTGACCTTTTCCCACTGGGAAATTTTAGGGTCTTGATGCAAGTGACTTAACTGGCAAAACTGATAGCAGAGGAGAAACTGAAGCAAGTAAATTAATTAGGAGACTCTCACAATAATCTTAATAAAACTGTAGTAGTTAGAATTCAGATGACTGGATGGATCAAAGAACTTTCATAAATAGAATTTTAGAATGAAACAGAGAATAATTTTCCAAAAGTTTGGTAATTAATATCAGGTCCTGATTTTCATATCATTTTATCAAGCATAACTTCATAAAAATATCAATTCAAACTATAATTATTGTTATTAATATTATTTGATATTGCGATAGGCACAACTCTATTTCAAGAATTATTTCAATATTTCAATTGTGAAGTTTCAAAATTCTTTAATAGCTAATATTAGACACTTCGGTAGACTCAAATTCCAGTGTAGCATCTAGTTGGAGAGTGTAGAACATTATAAACTACATTTCCCAGATTCCCTTGAAACGAATAATCTGAATATTCCATGGAAGAACTCTTCTGAGATTTAGAAGAAATGAGAAGGTAATCTTCCTGTTTTCTAGCTATTACCACTGGTTACAAGGGTTATGATAATGTGTTCTAGTATTTCTAGGTGGCCAGGGATGGTGGTAACATTATTCCTACATCAGAATAGATCCAGTGGTTGCCCCAGACTTATGAGCTTCCCTAAATTTCAAGATCAGTTTGTTATGAGACTCATATGAAAAGCCCAGAATATAAACTGGTTCTATAATCATTCCACTGATTTTATTTAAAATATCTAGAACGGGTCTATTGTTTTCACTGAACTGTGATCAACTATTAGGTTTGTATTACAGAAGATAAAAAAGTTTCAACTCAACATTCTTGAAAAATTACAGTATATACACCCCAAAAAACTAGTCCTAAATGGAAATTTTTAAAATTTTAATTGAGAAACAATTAATATACCAGCAAATTCACCATGTTAACATGTACAATGCAAATTTAGTTTTATTTTATTTTGCTTTTTCAGTATACTCACAAAGTTGTGCAACCATCACCACTATTAAATTCCAGAATATTTTTCATCACTCCAAAAAGAAATCTTGCGTCCATTAACAGTCACTTCCCATTTCCCCATTTCTTCATCCCTTGCTAACTACTAATATACTTTCTGTCTCCATTAATTTACCTATTCTGGAGATTTCATTAATTGGAATCATTCAATAAATTACGTGACTTCTTTTACTTAGCATAATGTTTTCAAAGTTCAATCATATTTAGCATGTATCAGTATTTTACTCCTTTTTTATTTCTGACTAATATTCCATTATATGCATATATCATATTGTATTCATTCATCAGATGATGAACATTTGTGTTATTTCCACTTTTTGACTATTATGAATAATGCTGTAATGAACATATTTTTGTTGAGACATATCTTTTCAATTCTTTTGGGTATATACCTAGAATTGGAATTGCTGGGTCATAGAGTGACTCTATGTATAACTTTTGAAGAACTGCCATACTGTATTCCATAGCACCTGTGCCATTTTGTAATGCATCCCCACTGGCAACGCTTGAGGTTTCCAATTTCTCCACATCCTTATCAACACTTGTTATTATCCACTTATTTTTGGAAACTTTGTAGTAGACATAAACTTTACTTCTGACAGCAGGAGACTTGTGATAGATGGATGGGTATGTGATAAAAATGAAGGTTGATGAATGAAAGGTAATGAAATAAAAAAAATCTAAAAAGTCAAAGATTTAAAACACTAGAAATTGTGGGTTCCTAGTAATAATTAATTAGATAATGAACCTTATATTTGCCTGTCAGTTTGGTGAGCATATTTTTCCAAAACCAGAGGTAATTAGAAAAGAAACCAGAATTTCTTTCCAAAACCAGAGATAATTAGAAAAGAAATCAGAATTTCTTTTTTTTTTTTTTTTTGGCCTGCATGCAGGATCTTCGTTTTGGCACACGGGATCTTTCGTTTCAGCATGTGGGCTCTTCACTGCGGCATGTGGGCTTCTCTCTAGTTGTGGCAATGTGCGTTTCCTCTCTTTAGTTGTGGCGTGCGGGCTCCAGAGTGCGTGGGCTCTGTAGTTTGTGGCAAGTGAGCTCTCTAGTTGAGGTGTACGGGCTCAGTATCTGTGGCGCACGGGCTTAGTTGCCCTATGGCATGTGGGATCTTAGTTCCCTAACCAGGGGTCAAACCCGTGGTCCGTGCATTGGAAGGTAGATTCTTTACCACTGGGCCACAGGGAAGTCCCAGAAATCAGAATTTGCATCAATGAGTAGGAATTATAAAATCTAAACACTATCAGAAAATTTAGGATATATTTTTATGAAATTTGAAGGATTTCTGTCAGAAACAACCATACACAGGAGAAATGAAGATCAACTGTACATCTTCTGTGATATCCCCTTTTTCTGTATGTATTAAATATCTCCTTATTGTAGAAATTTCAATGTATCCTGTTTTCAAAATTTTTAAAATTTCTAATAATAGGGCAACCTAGACATTTTAATTATATTATTTAATGGTTTTTAAGAACATGGGCATTGTAATTCAAGAGGATTAAATCCTGGTTCTGGCCCTTAAAAGTGCTGATTTTGAATATCAATTTATTTTTATTTAATATCCAACTTGTAAATAAGGGATATTATATTTTATACACAAAGAATTATTTGAGAAAAAGAAGAAATATTGGATATTAAGTGGGCTTTAGAACAACAGCCAGCAAACATCAGCTTCATAGTAGATCACAGCTATTCTTACTGACTACCCATTTATCTAGAAGGGTTTTGTTTTTTCTCTTAAACTTATTTCATAATGCATTATATATTTATTATTATAGCAAAAAATGGCTCTTTACTTATCTTTTCATCATAGGTATCATCCCAGACAATTAAAAACTTCATTTAAACATGATTTGGTTGTCTGGCTAACAGTCTCTATTTTTAAAATAATGTACTTAAATATACAAATGACCACATATTTTCCATTTACATCTATTAAAATTATTACATAATAAATATTCTGAATTATTTTTCTTCATATTTTAGAGTATTTTCTAAAAGAAGGGTTCATTAAAAGTCTATTTGTCTTGAAGTATATGGATACATTTAGGGTTCTTCATTTACATAATCAAATTTAAACATACACTTCTGAAACAATCTTTTTAACAATCTTTTTATAATGAATTAATAGACTTTATATTTAGAACAGTTTTAAATTCACAGAAAAATTGAGCAGATAGTACAGAGACTATCTCTCCCTCATACACATTTCCCCTACTAATATCATCTTGCATTGATATAGTACATTTGATACAATTAATAAACCATTATTGTTATATCATTATTAAAGTTCATTTTATTACTGATTTGTATAATTAGAATTTCTGAAAATAAATTAAATCTACAGATATAGCTTTGCTTATACATCTACCTATGCAAGGATGTACTTCAGCCTCACTCTGCCATGGAACAATGACACCATGCTTAAGGTATTTATATGAATAAATCAGCAGGTAACTCTCTTTTCACACATTTTAGTGCAATTATTCAATCAATTACTGAATATAATTTATTTATGCCATTGTATTAAGGGTCTTAAGTTAGCTAAGACAAAATATAATCAGTGGCCATTAATTAAAGTATAAGTGCAAACTGTAGCATTTGTAGTAATGGTAATAAAAAATAACAGTAGTGCTAATAATAATTACACCTAACTTTTTTGAAAACTTACTTGTTACCAGATATATATGTTATATGCATTTCTTCATTTGAGTCTCTTAACATGATAAAGATTTAGCTTTTGGAATCTCTATTTTATACATAAACTGACACAGAGATTAAATAACTTGAGCAACATACAGCTAGTACACTATGGAAGTGGGATTTGAAACAAAACTATCTGATTCTAAAAACCATTATGCTATAGCCACAAATTTATGCTTACTTTTTCCCTTGTGCCAACCCCCCAAACTTCCTAAATTACTCTTCTGCGAACAAGAAGAAAGTGAACTAAAATTTTATTTATTTATTTATTTAAAATTAATTTGTTTTATTTTTGGCTGTGTTTATTTTTATAACTTGTGAAAGTATTACAATATTATAATACTGAATAGTAAGGATTTTAAATGAGCAAAATGAATGCAGAATGTGATCCAGTGGGTACTAAATATTGCCTACTTTCTATATAATGGATCTTAAAAGAGAAAAGTGGTTCAAGCAGGTTATCCTTGATCCTAATTTTGAATTTATCTTTTCCTTTTTTATCTTTTCCTTAAAATTCTTTATAAAATATTTCAGTGTGTGTGCACCTGTGCTGGAAGTGACCACATCTTCCACAACTGAAAACAACATTTATATATACAGGTCATTTATTTCATTTGCCCAGACATAACTACCTGTATTGTTTCTCTGTAAACAACTGGAAATAATTCATCAATCTCAGAAAAAGTGGCTAATTTTTATTAATTAGTGATGGGTTTCTGCAACATGATAAATTGTCTTTCTACCATGTATCTATAAGTAATTTAAAACATCCCTTTAATAACACACAGAGCAAAATAACCATCACAAACATTTTTGGTAGGTTTGCAAGCTAGAGCCCGAGAGTGTTGAAGAATATTTGGGAAAATATTTTTTTCAGTAACAAAATTGAATTAAGTTTGTAAAAGAGTTTCAAATCCTCAACTATCAAATAATAAGTAAATAATTCCTGTGGTTGATGAAATAAGAAATAGCTGCATAAGCATATAATATGAGTGTGATTGTCAAAGGAAACATCTCAGGGATATAAACGTTGTTGACTCCTCAATGAGCTACAGGGAGATATATGAAACATATAGTAGGAGGCAATTGGGTTTATTAAAAGCATCTCAGGTCTACTTGGTTTTGTATTTAACTTCTTAAAATGTAGTCCTTGATAAATTGTTAAATATACTTAACAAATACATTTTAAAAGATAAATAATATGTAGATTATACCCATCTATGTCTTAAAGGCTCTGAGAGATAACATAGCTATTAAGAAAGTATTTCAGTGATTATGTCAAGGACTTTGGTTATTACTTAAGGGTGGATATAAGACCTCACTTTTCAGAAAAGGAACCAGAGGAAATAAAATATAAGACTTAACAACATTGTTATCTCCTGCATAAGCAATGGAGAGTTACTGAAGGATTCATAGCAGAGTTCATGTCTGAGAAAAGTCTTGAAGGATAAGAATTTCAAGAGCTGGACTAGGTATGGGAAGAACATTTTGCGGAAGGGAAAAAAGCAAGCACTGTGTTATATATGTAGGAACATAGACATATTTGAATATTATTGAAGAAATGATTAGAAAGAAACATAAGTCAACTAATAAGTTATTTTGAAAATATGAGAGGGTGGTATTATTTGGGGAAAAACAAACAAACAAAATTATAATCATTCATTCACTCACTGAAAAAATAGGTATTTCAATAAGTGCCAGTCATTGCAGTTATCAAATAAACTAGTTTATTGGGGAATATAGATTAATAAACAGACCATTAAATTGTACTCTAGTAAATTCTACATTAAAGGTAAGTTTTTTTGAAGGACATAGGAACACATAGGATAGTCACCATTGTAAGGCATTTAGAAGTTATAAAGGAAGTTATGACTAAGCTCATTAAAATAGCTGGGAAACATTATTCAAAATAGCAGAAACAGGGCTTCCTTGGTGGCGCAGTTGGTGAGAGTCCGCCTGCCGAGGCAGGGGACACGGGTTCGTGCCCCGGTCTGGGAAGATCCCACATGCTGCGGAGCGGCTGGGCCCGTGAGCCATGGCCGCTGAGCCTGCCCATCTGGAGCCTGTGCTCCACAACGCGAGAGGCCACACAACAGTGAGAGGCCCGTGTACGGCAAAAAAAAAAAAAAAAAAAAAAAGGAAGAATGTAGAGTACTTTTTCAAAAAGAAAATTAAATGCATGGGCTTTGGTATTTGATAGATCATGGTCCAAATCCTAAGACTTAATAATTAATTGTTAAGCCTTAGTCAAGTTAATTAACTTAAGTTTTTTCCTCTGTAAAATGGAGATAATAATAGTTGCTTTCTCCTGGGGCACTGCAGGAATTAAAGGGAATTATATAATTCATGCTCAGCTTCTTGCTCAGAGTAAGTACTAGATGAATAAAAGTGGTGATGGTTGTTGTTATGAGCTATCTACACATGGGGGCCTTGTCTACTGGTCATGGCCTCCTTAGTTCTTAGAATAGTACCTGACACATAGTAAGTTATTAATGAGTGTTTCTGAATAAATGAATGTTCTTACTCAAATTATTATCACAGAATCCAAGGAAAGAAACTTCTGATACAGAGGGTGGCTAAGACTTTTAAATGCATCCATATAAGAACAATCCTGAAATATTATTTTCTTGGATTAAGAAACAAGTAAGTTACTGGTGGTGTCTATAGAAAATCATCAGTTGAGCAACAGATGAGTAGGAATGAATGAGAAATGAAGCACTATATATACCCAGTATAGAAATACATTTCAAGCTATTTGACCAAAAAAAAGGAGGACAGAAATAGGACTGTAACTGAAGGAAGAGATATAGAATTTTGTTATTACTGTTTTTCTTTTCCTAAGTTCTAAACAGAGATATCATAGATGAATGAAGTCAGTGATAAGATAAAAGCGAGAGGATATAGATGGAGAATTAGATGATAACTCAAGAAGCATCACATCCACTGTACCATAAGGAAGAAAAAAACGGTGGGTAGATACAAGTATATTTGTAGATTTAGAGGTGGGGAGGAAACAGTTGCCTCAGCATGCCTGGGTTGCTCAAACTTTGAACATTTAAAAGCTGGACCATCCTTTGATCAGCTCTTATGAGATAATCTCTGAGCCCTTGAATTATTCTACTTGATAAGAATGTTTCTATAAGCTTGAGGGCTTGAGACAAGCTGTACCTAGTTAACCAAATAAATTTATTCTGTTAATGTAATTTATGATAAAAGGGTTATTTTTGCTGGAGTTGTGGATGTTAGCAGAGAGGGGATATGACTGGAATCTGAGTGGCTGAGATGGGCCCCAAGCACCAGCAGCAATGCATGAATCATAGTTTTCATCTTGTATTGACCAATCTGTTATTCTCTGCTCTAAAGTTTCAGACTAAGGATGTAATCCATATCTTCCCTTAGAGGTAGATGTATGCCATATGCCTCAAAAAGACTAGATAAATAAACACAGCTAGCTTGGCAAAGTACCATACTCATCACTCAAAAACCATTCCTAATCACACACATAATTTAAGCTTATTCAGTGAAGTAATTGCTTTACAAGCAAAACAGTACTTTACTACAATGGTTTCATAGAGAGGAAATACATAATGATAGCATGAGTTCCTATATTCTTAATAAGGAGTCAGCAAACATTAATTTTCAGTAAACAGTCACATAATAAAATAAATATTTTAGGCTTAGTCAAAAGGAAACCATTGTAGCTGATCAACTCTATTATTCTAGACTGAAAGCTGCCAAAGACAATGCATAAACAAGTAAATATGAATGTGTTTCAATAAAAGTGTATTTACATAAACAAGCAGAGAGAGGGATATGACTCTCAGGCTGGATATGGTCCAGGTACCTTGGTTTGCTGGCCCAGGTACTAGATACTACATGTGCATTATCTCACTTAATTTTCACACCTATAGGAAGTAGGTATTTTTATTCCTCATTTAAAATAAGTAAACTGAGGAACAGATTGATTGAGCAAAATGTTATTCAGGTAATAAAAAGTAGATCTAGAATTTGTAACCATATTTTCTTGACTTGCTAACCATTATATTTATTAGTCTCTTCATCAAGTGGTTATATTAGTCAAGATTAGTATCAGCTCTAAATGACCAAAATCACAAAACAGCTTTATTATTTATTTATTTATTTATTTATTTTTGCGGTACGTGGGCCTCTCATTGTTGCGGCCTCCCCCGCTGCGGAACACAGGCTCCGGACGCGCAGGCCCAGCGGCCATGGCTCACAGGCCCAGACGCTCTGCGGCACGTGGGATCCTCCCAGACCGGGGCACGAACCCGAGTCCCCTCCATCGGCAGGCGGACTCCCAACCACTGCGCCACCAGGGAAGCCCCAGAATAACAGCTTTAAAAAATTACAAATAAAGTCAGAAATTTGCCCCAGGACTGAAGTGAGAGAGAACAATGAAAAGACTGCCAAGTTTCTTTCATCTTGTCACTCTTGTGATTCTCATCAAGAACCTTTCAACTTGTGATTCAGGATTCCTACTCAAGCCCCAGCTATCATATCCATACTATAGTCAGAAGGTAAGAGAAAGGGAAAAAGAAGAGAGGAGAACAATGCTATTTGCATTAATGAAACTTCCCCCATGCTATATACAATGTTCCCATTTTTCTATGACCACAATCAAGAAACCTGGGAAATAAAGTCTTTATTCCAGACAACTATATGCTCAGGTAAAAGACATACATTTTGTACCTATAGAAGAAGGGCAGAATTGAAATGGGGGAACTGGCAGACGAGGAAGGTGTTGTATGTGGGTTTTACATAGGCTCTGCCATCTAGTTTATACCACAGTCTAATGAAAAACACTCATAGGTGCATTAAATAATTTTTCTAAACCTGCGTAGTTAGTAAATGGCAGGTCCTGGAAATAAATCCAGCTAAGAATGATCTCTATTCCATATAATTTTCACTAGAGGAGTGATTTTTAAATATTTAAGAGTTTTCAAGATGACATAAGGATCTGACAAAAGCTATACTCCATAGAAAAACATTTGTACTAATAAGACTTCTTTTAAAACTTCTGAGGGCACTGTCTGTTAAACCAAAAACATAACATTACAGCAGTGATTCTTACAATGGTGTGAAAAAAATGGTAACTCGTTTTCCAGAGCTTAATCAGAATTTGTGTTGACACAGTGGAGATGGATATATCTATGTTTATCTATTCCTAGGCTGCTGGTCCATGTTAGCAAGGCCCCAGAAGATGCAAGAGCCTTATTAAAGAACTCTCTGTCAAGAAACCTGAACTATGTCTTGCTCCTCAAGTTCTCTCCAATGCAAATGATTTAAGAACATGACATCAGATTTTAATGCACCTTTTTTCTTTGATGCTTTTCACACAATTTAAAAAATTGACCCCAATATACAGTTTTAGGGGTGTGTGTGTGTGTCTGTGTGTATGGAATGTGAAAGGACACCTAGCTCTCTAACCTTCAAACATTTCTGAGAAATATAAACATTCTAATTATTATCCATTTTTTAAGATTAGGAAATTGAAGAAGGTGTAGGTGGAAGGAAATAGCTTTCCTCAGATCTCAGAAGCAAATGAACCAATACTAAATCTTCAATCTCAGTCAATGGTTTGCTTTTACATTAAAAGCAGGTCAAATCCTAAATTGTTGCACTTTCCCTAAGTAACAAATTACTTATATGCATTCAAGAAAGCAAGTGAGGGCTTCCCTGGTTGTGCAGTGGTTGGGTGTCCGCCTGCCGATGCAGGGGACACGGGTTTGTGCCCCGGTCCGGGAGGATCCCACATGCCGCGGAGCGGCTGGGCCCGTGGGCCATGGCCACTGGGCCTGCGCGTCCGGAGCCTGTGCTCCGCAACGGGAGAGGCCACAGCGGTGAGAGGCCCGCATACGACAAAAAAAAAAAAAA
>NW_020185326.1:403797-404110 GCF_003031525.2 Neophocaena asiaeorientalis asiaeorientalis | reverse complement strand
AAAAAAAAAAAAAAAAAAAAAAAAAAAAAAAAGAAAGCAAGTGAGTAGTTAACATTAGTCTGTCTTGGAAAAAAACTATATATGCAAATAAGATATTTACAAGGGAACTTTGACTGTAAACACTGTGATTATCTTGGTAACATTCTATTATATCCATTTTAAAACTGGGTCATAATTTTTCACTGAGGCATGAAAGCATTACTTCTTTTTCCTTCCTTTAGGATACAGATAGTTCGGTCATCATATTTTGACATTGCACTTACCCAGAGAAAATTATGGGGAATTAAATGTAAAAGCTTTCCTTTCCACAAAC
>NW_020185326.1:373544-403785 GCF_003031525.2 Neophocaena asiaeorientalis asiaeorientalis | reverse complement strand
ATACACACACCAATCCCCTGGAGTTCTTCCTTTTCAAAGAAAATCATATGGAATTAAATAGTGTTGGGGTTAGAAGGAGCACTGAAGGTTACCTACTTAAACCACCTTTCTGAAGCATGAATTGAATACCTGATTATAAGGAATGACAGTTGTAACAAATATAATTTTAAGGAAAAACAGTTAAGATTCTAGAAGAGTTTCTGTATATAACAATGAAAGCAGAGGAATTTTCATAAAAACTTTTAATCCATTAAGGCCAGGACAGTACCACAGCTTTCCTCTCCCATTCAAAACTACAGAGATTTTGGTACACAGATAAGGATGATGATAAAAACAAAAAGCCAAAATCCTTGGGAGGTAGCTGCCACCCAAGTAAGAGGGAATGATTTGAAAATCTCAAAGAGAATACATAGGTTACATAGCCTGCCCCATTGGTGACTTCTATATATTGTTTATTTATTTATTTTTAGAATGGTGGTGGTGGTAGTAGGGGATAAAGTACAAGGGAAGGAAAATCGGGACATTGACAAAAGAAAGACCAGAAAGGTGGATCGGGCCTTTTGTGCTGATAAATCACATGAGGGAAGTTTTCTCTTTCTTGTAGGGAATTAAATCTTATAATTGATCAATAAGTATAGTCTCACATCTATGTCCTAAAGATATTTAAGTGAGAAAAAAGTATATTTAGAGGGTGTTGAAAATACATTTATTAAAAGTAGGAGGAGTGCAAGTTTTTTTGTTGTTTTGTTGTTGTTGTTGTGGCTGCATCGGGTCTTAGTTGCGGCACACGGGATCTTCGTTGAGGCATGCGGGATGTTTTTCATTGCAGTGCGTGGGCTCTTCATTGTGGTGCATGGGCGCGCAGGCTTCTCTCTAGTTGTGGCATTCGGGCTTTCTCTCTCTAGTTGTGGGGTGGGGGCTCCAGGTCATGTGGACGTTGTAGTTGTGGTGCGCAGGCTCCAGAGCACGAGGACTCTGTAGTTTGTGGCACGCGGGCTCTCATGTTGAAGCGCGTGAGCTCAGTAGCTGTGGCATGTGGGATTAGTTGCCCCATTGCATGTGGGATCTTAGTTCCCTGACCAAGGATCAAACCCACATCCCCTGCATTGGAAGGCAGATTCTTTACCACTGGACCACCGGGACAGTCCCTGGGAGTGCAAATTTATTATTGCTCTCTTATACCTGCCTTCTGCATAGAGTATAGCTGTACAATTTGGACAGAGTAAATATCACATTCACCTGGAAAAATCTTCTGACAATACTTGTAGTTCCTAAGATAGAATTCATACATTTTTTTCTCTCTTATGTTACAACATTCAAATGTATGTTCTCTATGTTTCTGTATGGTAGTTATTTGTATGTAAGCTTGGCTCCTTCAATGGATCAGTAGGTGACAGGGCCTCATCTTGTTTAATGAGGCACCACCCTCACAGGTATCAAGAACATAGCACAGTGCAAAGAATGGCATCAGCACTAAAAACCTTCTGAAGAAACACTTGAAATTTGATTATAAGATGCTTTGATAGATAAGGGAAGAGTGATAGAATGGAAACTAGCGAAGATTTTACTGCACTAATTTTCTGGTACCAAACTTTTACTTGAACCATCTTTTCCATTAAATATCCCATCTTAATGTGTCAAGGAATTCCAAAGTTTTAGATATAAGTTTGTTAGATTCCAGTGTATTTATTATCTATTTTATATCAGTTCCAAACTTATCTGAACAATACAGTCAATTAGCTAAGCTTCAAACATACAAAAAAGTGTTAGGGAATTATATCTTGTATCATTTCTTCTCTCCAATTATCTCCCAAACTTTGACTCATGCAGGTGTCTACAACCTGAGCCTGTACCCATTCTCAGTTAATCCGGTCTGGAATTTGTATTGGATTCTTCCTTGTACTTGGGCAAATATTTTAACTTCTTTTAATATCAGTTACCTCTTCCATATAATAAGGTTGCTGTAAGGATTAAATTATATCATCCATGTAAATGCTTAGCCAAGTGCCTGGAACATAAAAAATAAATAAATAAAAACAATGAAATTTAACCTATTATTATTATTACTATCAGTATTGATACAGCTGTTGCTGCTGCTGCTACTACTACTTCTATTACTAATTTCTAAACCAGAAAATAGGTACAATTTTAGTCTCCTGGTTTGGGTATGCAGTGCTGCAATATTTATTTTCACTCATTTATTCTCTTAACCTTACTCCTTGCATCTCTTTTCTCTTTTCTCCAGGTCAAACCACCAAGATCTATGAAATGAACCTTGGCTTCAGGAGACCTCAGAGCAGGATTACCTTTTCATGGGGTCTTTTATGGCCCTGAGTTCATGTAGTCAAGCCAGGCTGTCTAACTGGTTAAGCCAGGTGAAAGCCAGCAGTAAGCAAAGCAGCCTAGAGAGTACCAATTTTAGAATTGTTTAAAGCTACAATTCACATTATTGTTGTGTAAATAAGTTATTTGGGAGAATTGCAGAGAGGGCAGGTGTCTGTATCTAAGTCAGTGATTCTGAAGCAGCATGATTTTGCTACCCAGGGAACGTGTGACAATATTGTGAGGCCTTTGGTTGTCAAAAGATAGAAGGGAGGTATGACTGTCACCTAGTGAGTAGAAGCCAGAGACGATGCTAAACATACTACATTCACAAAACAGCCCTGCACCAAAAAGAAATATATGACACAAAATGTCAACAGTGACAATGTTGAGAAACTGATCTAAGCTGAGGCATATCAAAAGAAAGCATTATACAGGGAAGCTAGAGTTGAGAGCAGCTTCGGGTGAAAATCAACAGTTTCAGCAAAAACTTCTGAGAAAAATATACATTTTCAAAAGCTATAAAACTGTTGAATCAGTAGAGTGGCTGCTGGATAGTGCTGCACTAGAACGAAATAAACACCAAACTACAATAAAATTATATCTGTGACATAATGAAAGGGTAGATTTAGCAAAAAGGCACAGGGAAAAGAGGAGAGAATTAGAGAATGGAGGGAAAGGTGCTGGTGGAAGAAAATTATTGGCAAGATGGTGGAGGAAAAGATTCACCTTCTTCTTTGCCTCATCTCTAACCTTCAAGAACGCTTTGTGATTGTTTCAAAGCCCTGGGATAAGGGACCAGAACTCTGGGCTGGAATGTGTTTTCTCAATGCCTAGTTGCTTGAGGCAGATTTCACTTTAGATAATGGAAAACCATCTCTTTAACCTGAGGAGCAATAGTGCCCATATCTGAGCTCAAGCTCAACTACATGGAGCCTTGGTTCTTTCTATTCCCTTTTATATACAGTGGGTCTCCTTCTTTTTATCCACTACCAACAGAAGAATCAAATTTTAGTGATATTTATGACATATCTGTTCAGTAATGAGGACCCCTAGGATCTTTTCCACTTCCCACTCTTCTAAAATCCATTTTGTTTGGTCAGGACAACTCATATTCCATTGGATGAAATCCAATCATATAGTCCCTCTTAAATGTAAGAAAGGAAGATAAATGATAAACATAGACTAGCTATAATCCCACAAGGAATATGAACAATGACTGGTGATCGTCTAGTAAACTAATTGGTAACATATTCACTGAGAACTGAATCTATCATGGGGTATGTGTGTGTGCGGGGGGGTGCCCATCAAGTATAATCTCCCACTTAACAGTTTCTGCCCAAATATCAAAGAATTTGGTTTTAGTATTAAATCTTAATTGTCTTTTTTTTCTCTTGTATATGTGGGTTCAATTTTACTCTGATTGACTTGTTGGAAGGAAAGAAACCACCATTACAAAATCGGAGATCATTTTGCTCTTAACAACAGTGAAAAAAATGCTTCAAAATAAAAAAGAACCACACACACACACACACACACAAATACTCCTTGGTCTTAGCAAAAAGATTGCCAGACTCCAGTCAGCACGCAAGAAGGGCCCTCTGAGAAGTTCCTCTTTTGCTGCTGCACAGACATAATGGGTCTGGGATCCTGACTTCAAGTGCAGCCAAGAAAGGGGAGATGGTATATGGCTATGTTGATCATCACACAAACATTTTTAGTGTATTAATTTGCACAAAACTCTCTTGCAGTTTCTAATCTCTGCGTATGTCAAGGTGATTTCAATATCACTAATTCAAGAGATAAACTCTAAAGATTAGTAGGTACAGAACCAAAAGCAAAAGCAAATATTTCCACTATTACCTCCAGTTGTCTGATATGATTAGTGCTCTGTTCGAATAGCTATATAATATGCAAAACAAGTTTGAGAAGCACAAGATAATTCTAATAATACATAAATTAGAGAGTAAGCTTTTAAATATTTTCCTTATTCATGAAGTTATTGCTCCAAAAGGCTTACTTTGATATTCATCCTAAATGTTCTCTGGCACTTTGAACATTCAGACATTGAGAATTTTAGCAGCAGTTTTGAAATAAAATTCATGACATTATTCATGAATGCAAAATTCCCCATACTGTATATGAGGAGAAACCTTCTAAGAAAAAATACCAACATCTGAAGATCCTATGAATTAAATGGAAGAACAATCCTAATGCTAATTATCGGTCTTAAGGAAACACAGCCAATTTTTTTAGAATATAAAATGTCAACTGCAAGTTATGTTGAAGAGAATGAATCGTATAGAGTTGGGCCTTGCTTTAAATCACAACTTTGGCTCATATACGTTTGTTCATTTATTCAACAAATATGCCCCACCTTCAAGCACTGTGCTGCAAAACTACAGGCAGACTGTTTAACTTCTCTAAGCTTTTGTTTCATTACTTTAAAAAAAAATGGTTAATATTATCTACAACCAGGGTGACTGTAAAACCTGTATTAATACTCAGTGTAAAGGGCAAACAAAATGAATATAAGATTCCTATTTTGCTTTGAATGTGTGATCAAATTTCCAAACCTTAGATTAAGAAACAGCACATACGTCTTTAAAATGAGCTGATCGTGACAGTGAAGAATTTAAAATAGTTTCACAGTAGTAGATTTCTTCTGTAAACTGAAGAGCAGTATAACTCTAATCGAATGAATATCATCATTCTGGTGTAAGAAAGTGGTTAAATCAATCTCAATCTCTCCACGCTGGTTGCAGAAGTGCCTCATATTTATGCTTCTTATTAGTTTTAGTTTATTTTTTAAAGCTCTGTAATATTTACCCTCATAAACCAGCTAGTTTTCCAAACGTATGACAACATACAAGATGCTTCTTTTGTGGAGCAACGTAGTCAGCCAGAGGCTGGGTCAGAACAGCTCCACTCCAACGGTTGAGTACAGACATCAGTCTAGTCTCCCAATCCCTACATTGTACATTCCTAAGTAATATAGTGACATTTCTTTTTTCTTTCTTTTGCTATTTTTTTTCTTTTTCTTTTAACCAGTGGAAATTATTTTAGGAAGAACATAAACTCTTTGAGAAAAGGAAAAATTGTTTGCTTATGTCTTTTCCTCCTAGGAAGTTTCCTGACCACCAAATAAATTTGACTATATGCTGCCTAAAGGTGATCTCTGTATACTACTGGACCATCTTTACGAGGGTATAAAGACACTGTGTATACTTATTCAAGGAGGGATAATACCTGTCTCCCCTACATTTTATAACTGAGAAGGGCCACTTAATTCTTCCTGGAACAAAGATGATTTCTTGAAATTTTTTAAATTGAATATACAGAAATTAGAGACAACAAAGGGGAGAAAATCCCAAATCACCTATGGTTAGACCACTAATAACAAATGTTTCAGTGCTATCACATGTGCTTCACATCACACACACACCACTGCCACCACCACCAACATGACAGATACGATGAAAGCCTCCTGTGTTCTATTTTACCTTCCTACTAGTGTCCCTTCTCCAAAGTATTTTTTTCCTGTCTATATTTTCATAATTTTTCTACTAAATATATAGTCATGAAAAAGATATCATTTTGAATGATAATGTATCATTTTCCAACATGCCTCAGTCACTTGATATTATGTAATTCATTTTAACTTCATGCAATGTTCCATTTGCAAAAATTCCATAATATCTTTATTCAATTCACTATCCATGGTGTATAGGTTATTTCCATTACTCTTGATATTTAGTTCTGCAATGGATCCTGGTGCATATGTATAAGACTTTCTCTATGGTATCCAACTAAAAGTGGATTTATTGGGTTATTAATAATTTATACTTTCAGCTTCACAAAATATTGTTAATTGCTCTTCAGCTGGTTTTTCCAATTTAGGCACTCATGGGAATTGCTTTTTGTTCCTCAGTTGGTATTGCCAAACTTACTAATTTTTGCCCTCTGATAGATTTGAAATAGATTATTGTGTTTTAATTTTCCTTGTATTTATTTCATGCAAAGTTGAGCATTTTTAAAAAATCCTTATTGACTCTTCTGATTTCCTCTTACTCAGTGGCAATTCTTATACTTTTCCTTTTTCTATTAGCTTATTTTTATCATGTAGTTTTTTTAAAAAATTCTGAATATACATCCATTTCATACATATATATGTGGATATATATATATATATATATATATATACATAATATCATGTCCTACTCTATGACTTGTCCTTTAGCCTTGTTATATTGTATCTTTCACCCCCCAAAATTGCTTTTGATATAGCAAAATATATCAATATTTTATTTTGTGAACGATGCTTTCTATAAAATGCTTTTAAAAAGTTTTTCTACTGGGCTTCCCTGGTGGTGCAGTGGTTGAGAGTCTGCCTGCCGATGCAGGGGACACGGGTTCGTGCCCCAGTCCAGGAAGATCCCACATGCCACGGAGCAACTGGGCCCGTGAGCCATGGCCGCTGAGCCTGCACGTCCGGAGCCTGTGCTCCGCAACGGGAGAGGCCACAGTAGTGAGAGGCCCGCGTACCGCAAAAAAAAAATGCACAATAAGGGCATTAACATACTACCTCTTTATGCATGTAACTCAAGTATTTTCGTTTCCACTTGTTGGAGTCAAATCACATTTATTTATGGAGTTCAAGTATAAGAGAGGGAATATGTTACTTTACTTGCTGAAATTATGGCCAGTGCTTTGAGACACATATTTAGGATACAACTGAGAACTGAAACAGACTGTAGGTACTTCATCTATCTCTGAGTCATATCTGTCATATGCATATTGAATAAAATTTCTATTACTATGATATTAAAGGGTAAAACAGATTTTAAGGGACACGTACATCGATCTTGGCACCAGTAGGAGTCAGTGCTTATTAAATGAGTGATTATCATGTAAGGTAAAGGATAGTTCACTCAACCAAACATATGTCATGATTTATTATATGATTTTCTCAGGTAAAATGCTTTACTCATCTTCTGAAGAAATCAGTGTATGGAAGGGGACATTGACATTGGACCATGTCAGCTGAGTAGACCAAGGGTGATTGAGCTATAGGATGATCAATGACCTAAGATGTGTCCTGGAATAAAAGGCAATACCCAGCTAATACTTACTAGCTGAGACAATGAAATATGTTCTCCAGGATTTAACCTGGGAGTTGAGATACGACTTGCTTGTTGGCAGCATGCCAGAAAGTGTAGCTGAATCATATCAGTGGCAGAACACAAGAATGAAGGTTTTCAAACTGCTGAGCTGAAGTTCCCAGAGCTACTTTTGACTTCAGAACTAGCAATACTAAGAGCATCGAATAAAAAAATAGAACACTACCACATTACACCAAATAAATAAATAAATAACATTGGCAATACAAAGCATATATAATGAACTTTCATATATCATTTATAGCTTGTTTCTATAAACCATCCATGGTAGGCTGAATGTAAGTCAGAGTTATCAGAGATGAACAAAATACACACTAAGGCAGGCATTCTGAATTATGTAGATTGTTCTTTTAAAAGGTAGTACAAGATTTATTCTTATCAAAAGGGCTAAAGGAAACTTGGCTTTCTGACTTATGAAAGACCTTAGAAACAACCAGGAACTCTGGGATAGAAACAACTGTTTCCCCAAGATACCAATGATAGGATTTTTATCATAGCATAAGGTGACCTAGAAACTTTTCTAGATTACTAGGACCAGGCATATTTCATTGTCAGAAAGTTCTTCCTTATTTTAACCTGAAATCTGCCTGTTACCATTTCTCCATCCTCTTAGGAATTTTCTGGACTTCTAATTAAGTCTTACCACATGCACCCTAAGATCAGCTCTATACATTCCTGGGGCATTTTTATGGGGTATATATTTCTGTCTCTTTTGCTCATAGAAGCAAGGTCAAATAAAATGATGCTATGCTTTAAGGAAAAAAGTGTATCTACTCATCACAACTAAGGTCAATGATGAAGAGAGCAGAATTGTTCCCCCCAAAATTAGGTTTCCCCAGAGTTCATTGAAATTGTCTATTTTAATTTACACAGAAAGAAATATAAAAACCTGATAAAGTTGTCCACATCAGTAGATAATAGAAATCTCTCCCCTTTGTTATTTTTACAAAAGTATGAACAAAGTAAGTACTATTAGTAATTATTGCGGTAAATACAAGGCTCAAAGTGTCAAGCAGGACTTCACTAAATTCTAGTGAATTTGTTAAAAAATGCAGATGGGGGGAGATATGGAAGATGATATACATCTAAATATTTGCTTAGAAGGAATTTATTTCTTATGAAATCAAAGGTTTCCAATTTCTAATGTGATCTCAAAGAAAAAGTGATAGCCCATTGGTTATTCCTATATTCTCATCCTTAAATCCTTTCTTCTTCTACTTCTGCCTTGGGTTAACCATCCTCTTCAAGAAGTCAAATCCTGTGGATGAGGATATCAACCTTCCACTTAGCTGCCATGTCTCTACTGATAAAAGCTAAACAAGTAACAGTGACTTGAACTCAGAAGTATACATCAAGCCACTGTTAACATCTTTCATTACTGGAGAGAGTACTGTGAAGTAACAAATTACCCCCTCTGCTCAGTCATCCTCCTCACCTTTGATTCAATCACACAGTTTTGGTACTCAGTTACAATAGATCTAATAAAAAGAAAATTTTATTTTCACTCAGTAATTCCTTTTGCTTTTCTAAGGTATTACATCCCTCTGTGCAAATTTCATTCCCTATGATTTCTCTCTGATTGCTTCTTGGAATAGCAAAGCAAATTCCTTTGTAATTATCGACTGATATCATTATTAAAAAGCACACCACTTTTTCAATACAAATTATAGGTTATGTCCATTGTATAAGTGTATTTCAAAATATAGTATTTACTCATACTGAATTGGATTGGTCATTGAATCTATGATTTCTCAATCTTTGTATTATAATGAAGTAGACAAGGGGCCCTTGGAAGTTATAAAATTTCTAATTTGCTTTGATCTTTAGAGAGGAAAATTTTAAAAAGAAAAAGTGATTCTGTTCTGCCTGATGACAAGATTTATTATGTTTATACTTTTCAGTATGTAATGGTGATAAAAACTGAAGACAGAATGTGATGTCATTTTGGCAGAACAGTATAATAAATGAGGTAATCACTCAATTAAATAAAGATATCATATAAAGTTGGAAGCCTTTTCTGATTTTCCAGTTATATATGCATAGGTCCCATAACACACAGTATATTCTTACATGCATACAAACATACATGTATGTATAATATATATCCACATATATAATACATCCATACATTATGTATTTTAAAAGATATTTCAAACACAAAAGACAACAATTATAATTTAGATTATTTTGAATCCACCCATACCCAACAGAGAAATAAAATTTGCTAATTGCAGATAAGAAATCTGAGTTTCTGACAGGTAAAATATTTTGTACAAAGAACCCAGGAGGTAGGACTAAAGCTAGACTTTGAAACCAGATTATTTTTCCTCTAGAGCTAGAGAAGTTTCTATCATGCAATTATTTTTATTAAATGTTTGTTGAATTTCATAGTGAATGGCAAGTTCTGGCACTCATGAAACTTAAAAGTAGTACTTTTCGTGATGAGGATACAGTGTTAAAGAATATTGAAAACGGTCATAGTAAAGTTTTATATATTCAGTCAAATAAATCAAGATATTCATCTTGGCTGAGAATAAAATATTGAATTGGTGAGAATTAATTCATATACCTATTGTGGAAGACACACTCTAGGGTGGTCCCCATGATTCACACACCCTAGAATCCATGACTTTGTGTAATCTCCTCCACTTGAGTTTAGGTAGGACATGTAACTAGTTATCCAAAATGGTGACTGTCCCTGGTGGGCCTGACCTAATCAGAGAAGCCCTTTAAAACATGGTATAGGGATCAGAGACTCAACTAAGCAGAGATACACTATCTTTGCTGCTGGCTTAGAATAAACAAGCTGCAAAGAAATGGATTCTTCCTATACTCTTAGGATGCTTGGAAGTAGATTTTTCCCTGGTCAAGCTCCCAGATGAATATGCAGCCTGGTCGATGTCTTGGTTTCAGCCTTGTGATACTCTTAGCAGAAAACCCACATAAGTCTGCACCCAGATTTCTAACCTACAGAATATGTGAGATAATAAATAGGTGTAATTTCAAGCTCTGAAATTTGTAGTTATTGTTACATAGCCATAGATAACTAATGTACCTATGTAAATAAATAATAATGAATGAAAGGCAGGGTTGAGAAAGAAAAGGAGCATTTTTATAATTTTCAAGATTTATAATTATAAAAGTTTTATGCATTTGAAATATATAAATGAATGTTCTAAGTTAAAAAACAAAAGCTTGGATTCATGAAGTCATTGTTGAACTCTCAAATCCTCTATTAATTGAAAAGTCTGATGAAGAAAGAAAGAGGCAAGTCTAATTTATAACTTTCAGATCACATAATAGAGGAAGAAAGTGAGACATCTGCATTCCTACTGAACTTTAGTGGAGTAAAAACACCATTTATTATATTTATGAATTCTAAGGGTCTGCCATTTAAACTGGGTACAGCGGAGATGGCTTGACTCTGCTTCAGAATGTCTGCAGACTCAAACAAAAGACTCAGAAGTCTCAAAAGATAGGAGCTGTAATAACATGAAGACTCATTCCTTTACTTGACGGAAAGATGATGCTGGACATCAGATGGGTGGCCTCAGTTCTTTTACACATGGGTTTTTCCAGGTTGTCTCTCCACATAGCCTACTATGGGATTCTTCGGGATCTGATGGCTGGGTTCCAAGTGTGAATATCAAGAGAGTATGAGTGTGAGAGCATGAGGGAGAACAGAATCATGCCAGGCAGAAGCTGCATGCTATGTTCTTTTTAAAATGTAGCCTTGTAAGTCACATAACATAACTTTCACCATGCTCCATTGTTTAGAACAGTCACAAGCCTACCCAGTTCATGCGGAAGGAAAATAGACTCAATCCACTGGTGGGGGCCTGCAATGTTCTTAAAAAACAAGTGGGACCATAAATATTTCTTTAGACTTTTTGGAAAAGACAATCTCTCACTTGTGTATTTTCTGCTCTCTGTAAATCTATATTTGGATCTAGGATTTATTTGACAGGGACTAGGAAACTATTGTCACTTATATGTTATGTAATTCATTAAAATGCTAATTTTAACTACTGCAGAACAGTTATTTTAAATTTAAAAAAGAATCTGCAAAAATATGTGTCCTTTAAACCAAGGTACCTTCAAATCCTTATGAATTACAGGGACTCCTTGTCTGTTGTTTCCTTTATAAATTTGTTATGCTTCCTGTAATTTCTGCTCCTAAACTACATTCATCTTTACCTCTCAAGAATGTGGTGTATCTTACTTTAGAAACTGTTTCCTAAAGGATAATTTGCATGTTCATAACATGAAATCTAGTCAAAGACCTATGTTTTTTAAGGAGAATGTTCTCCATAATTTTATGGGAATTACCCTTTCAAGATTGGCCTTACCCAATCTGCTTACATTTGCAAAGGCATCTAAGCAACATTCTATGAACATAACACACATTTGGCTGTTTCCTTATCTTTCTTTGTTCTAATCTCCATTTAGGAAACAACTTGCACTCTATCTTTGTTATTGAGAATACTAGCCACCATATTTTGGTTCCTACATTATTTAGCCTTTCCCACATGTATTCATTTCTCCATCACACAGAGATGAATTCTTAGTTGTATCTCCAGTGCTTATTATAATATAATACACTATAACATAACAATTAAAATCCTAGACAGTCAAGTGCTTAATTCTCTGGCTACCAGGTCACATATGCTTACTCTACCTAAGTCTCTGGGATTTGCTTCTACAGCAGATTTACCTAGCTTTTACAACTAATTTTTTCTCAGTCAGATTTGGTGGGATTTGAAACAACTCTGTTGTTTATTTTCCATTTCAAGTACCCAGGTGCACATGTATGCACACACACACACACACACACACACACACACACCCCATTAGAAATACTCATAATGGAGAGGTCTTTTGCTCAGTTAATCAATAGCAGTAAATATTGTTTAATTGAGGCCTGTGAAATACAAGCAGAATTTGTATAGTCACTGAATTTCAGTGCCTTAACATCCACATATGTACAGGCACACAAAATCATTTCTTGATAACAAAAACTGACTTGGAAAATAACCAAGTTTTGGACAACCCACAATCACACATTAATTCAGGGATCTAAGTTGATAGACTCTGCCATTTTCAATGCATGGATTTTAAGATCAGCCTGGAAGTTCACAATGAAGTTGACCAGAAGGGAAAAGACCATGGGAGAATAAAAAGGAATTTCAATGTTGTAGTCCTGTAATTGACGCACATCACTACTGTTTATATTCCATTGACTATAACTCAGTCACATGAAAATTCCTAAGTACAAAAGAAATACATAATGGGCAGCCATCCAGTAACAACTTTATGCTACAGAAGGGAGTAATGATTGGGGCTAAGTAAGGTTCAAATTCTGTTCAACTATTTTACTGGAAGAACTACTCTTAAAACAAGGTATGTCTGTATTCTGTATTGCAAAATAAACAGGCACATCAAAAATTATATTTTGAATATGCATTTTTACCACAAATTAGAGACTTTACCACAAATTAAATAGCCACAAGGCATATTTTCTAAGGCAGACTTAGCTTTAGTAGTAAGCTAATGATTTCACTGTCTTAAAAGAAAAATGTTTTAAATGAAACAAGGTGTATCTACAATAAAAATTGTTTCTTTTTCAACTCTTCAAGCTTGCATAAAATAACAGGTGATTTCATGGCTGCCTATAGGAATGTCTCTATGTTCAAGAACAATTTATTTAGACAATTATGTGAGAACACATTAACATACCAGTTGCTATATACTGAACGCTGCATTCTCCCCAAATTCATATGTTGAAATACTAATTCCCAAGATGATGGTATTGGAGGTGGAGCCTTTGGAAGGTCAATAGGTCATGAGGAAGAAACCTCATAAATGAGGATAGCAGCCTTATAAAACAGGTCTCAGACTACCTCACCAACTTCTACCATGTGAAGATACAATGAGAAGTTGGTAGTCTGCAACCTGGAAGAAAGTCCTCCCCAGAACCTGACCATGCTGGCACCCTGATCTTGGACTTCCTGTCTCCAAAACAGTGAGCAAAAAACTTCTGCTGTTTATGAGCTACGCAGTCTATGGCATTTTGTTATAGCTGCCTGAATGGCCTAAGACAGCAGTTCCCAACCTTCCTGGCACCAGGGACCAGTTTCGTGGAAGACAATTTTTCCACAGACCAGGGTGGGAGATGGTTTTGGGATGATTCAAGCGCATTACATTTATTGTGTACTTTATTTCTATTATTATTACATTGTAATGTATAATGAAATAATTATACAACTCACCATAATGCAGAGTCAGTGGGAGTCCTAGGCATGTTTTCACTTGCCACTCACTGACAGGGTTTTGATATGAGTCTGCAAGCAACTGATTTATTATGGTCTCTGTGCAGTCAAACCTCTCTGCTAAGGCTAATCTGTATTTGCAGCCGCTCCCCAGCACTAGCATCACCGCCTCAGCTCCACCTCAGATCATCAGGCATTAGATTCTCATAAGGAGTGTGCAACCTAGATCCCTCGCATGCGCAGTTCACAGTAGGGTTCGCGCTCCTATGAGAATCTAATGCCACTGCTGATCTGACAGGAGGTGGAGCTCAGGCAGTAATGAGAGTGATGGGGAGCAGCTATAAATAGAGATGAAGCTTCCCTTGCTCACCGGCCACTCACCTCCTCCTGTGCAGCCAGGCTCCTAACAGGCCAGGACCAGTACCGGTCTGTGGCCCGAGGGTTGGGGACTCCTGGCCTAAGACATTATTTTTCATACATTAATATTAATCACTCATTTTACCTTGAAAACAGGCAGTTATGCTAATGAACAGAATTAAACTTGTTCACATGATAAAATGATCCTGCATTATGCAAGGTGTTTTGTCAAAAAATTATTTCAGTGTGTATTTCTTTATTGAAACAATGTAAGAAAAAATGGTGGAAAAACCTCACCTACTGTATAATAAGAATGACAGATTGCCCTATAAATCTGATATATGAGAACTAACTAAATATGGTAACCTTGAGAATAGGGTTAAAAACAAATTGAAATGCCAGATAATCTAAATTCAAAAGATTTTTAGTCTATGCTTTCCTTTAAATCATACCTTGTTTTTTTCAAAATCTAACACTAGATAGACCCTGCTAGGTATTTTTCCCAAGTGAAATATATACACTATTTAATAGGGTCAAGAGATTTAAAGTTCTAACAATATTTAGTCCATGCTATTACTAAGGAAAGGATATACACTACAGTCTCTGAGACAACATACCAGGAGCACAGCTTATCCCCTTCTCCTACAGACTTGTTAGTTTTGAACAACAACCTGGACTGGACTAATACTATCAATTTTACTGGATCTCAGGCCTTCAGACTCACACTGATAATTATGACATTTGCTCTCCTGGGTCTCCAGTTTGCTGACTTCAGATGTTATAACTTCTCAGCCTCTGCAGTCACATGAGCCAATTCCTTATAATGCTTCCATATATAATAGAATATATGTCTCTCTTATGGGTTCCATTTCTCTGGAGAACCCAGACTAATATATCACTATCACAGAAATGTTTACTAGAGTTTCCTCTAGTTATGATTTCATTTTTTTATATTTATCTTTTTAGTCTAAAGCATCTTGGCTTATGAGTATTTTTGTGGCATTTCAAAGTTGTCTGAATCAAGTAGAATTTTTGAGTATTTTAAAATCATTATTGGAGGCAGCTTCAAGATGGCGGAAGAGTAAGACGCGGAGATCACCTTCCTCCCCACAAATACATCAGAAATACATCTACAGGTGGAACTGCTCCTACAGAACACCTACTGAACGCTGGCAGAAGACCTCAGACCTCCCAAAACGCAAGAAACTCCCCACGTACCTGGGTAAGGCAAAAGAAAAATGAAAAAACAGAGACAAAGAATAGGAAAGGGACCTGCACCAGTAGGAGGGAGCTGTGAAGGAGGAAAGGTTTCCACACACTAGGAAGCCCCTTCACAGGTGGAGACTGCGGGTGGCGGAGGGGGGAAGCTTCGGAACCACGGAGGAGAGTGCAGCAACAGGGGTGCAGAGGGCAAGCGGAGAGATTCCGCACGGAGGATGGGTGCCGACCAGCACTCACCAGCCCGAGAGGCTTGTCTGTTCACCCGCCGGGGCAGGCGGGGCTGGGAGCTGAGGCTCGGGCTTCGGTCGGATCACAGGGAGAGGACTGGGGTTGGCTGCGTGAACACAGACTGAAGGGGGCTAGTGCACCACAGCTAGCTGGGAGGGGGTCCGGGAAAAAGTCTGGAGCTGCCGAAGAGGCAAGAGACTTTTTCTTTCCTCTTTGTTTCATGGTGCGCGAAGAGAAGAGTTTAAGAGAGCCGCTTAAAGGAGCTCCAGAGATGGGCGCGAGCCGCGGCTATCAGTGCGTACCCCAGAGACGGGCATGAGACGCTAAGACTGCTGCTGCAGCCACCAAGAAGCCTGTGTGCAAGCACAGGTCACTATCCACACCACCCCTCCTGGTAGACTGTGCAGCCCGCCACTGCCAGGGTCCCGTGATCCAGGGACAACTTCCCCGGGAGAACACGCGGTGCGCCTCAGGCTGGTGCAACGTCCTGCTGGCCTCTGCCGCCGCAAGCTCGCCCTACATCCGTACCCCTCCCTCCCCAGGGCCAGAGTGAGCCAGAGCCCCCGAGTCAGCTGCTCCTTTAACCCTGTCCTGTCTGAGCGAAGAAGAGACGCCCTCAGGCGACCTACACGCAAAGGTGGGTCCAACTCCAAAGCTGAGCCCTGGGAGCTGTGTGAACAAAGAAGAGAAAGGGAAACCTCTCCCAGCAGCCTCAGAAGCAGCGGATTAAATCTCCCCAGTCAACTTGATGTACCCTGCATCAGAGGAATACCTGAACAGGAAACGAATCATCGCAAATTGAGGAGGTGGACTTTGGGGGCAAATATATACGATTTTTCCCCCTTTTTCTCTTTTTGTGAGTGTGAATGTATATGCTTTTGTGTGTGATTTTGTCTGTATAGCTTTGCTTTCACCATTTGTCCTAGGGGTCTGTCCGTCCGTTTTTTTTACTTTTTAAAAATTTTTTCTTAATGATTATTATTTTAATAACTTTATTTTACTCTATTTTATTATATTTTATCCTCTTTCTTTCTTCCTTTCTTTCTCTTTTTTCTCCCTTTTATTCTGTGCCGTGTGGATGAAAGGCTCTTGGTACTCCAGCCAGGAGTCAGTGCTGTGCCTCTGAGGTGGGAGAGCCAACTTCAGGACACTGGTCCACAAGAGACCTCTCAGCTCCATGTAATATCAAACGGTGAAAATCTCCCAAAGATCTCCATCTCAACACCACCACCCAGCTTCACTCAACGACCAGCAAGCTACAGTGCCAAAAACTAGCAAGCCCCATCCATTAGCAGAGAGGTTGCCTAAAATCATAATAAGGCCACAGACACCCCAAAACACATCACCAGACGTGGACCTGCCCATAAGAAAGACAAGATACAGCCTCATCCACCAGAACATTGGCACTAGTCCCCTACACCAGGAACCCTACACAACCCACTGACCAACCTTAGCCACTGGGGACAGACACCAAAAACAACGGAATCTATGAACCAGCAGCCTGCGAAAAGGAGACCCCCAAACACAGTAAGTTAAGCAAACTGAGAAGACAGAGAAACACAGAGCAGATGAAGGAGCAAGGTGACAACCCACCTGACCTAATAAATGAAGAGGAAATAGGCAGTCTATCTGAAAAAGAAATTCAGAATAATGATAGTAAAGATGATCCAAAATCTTGGAAATAGAATAGACAAAATACAAGAAACGTTTAACAAGGACCTAGAAGAACTAAAGAGCAAACAATGATGAACAACACAATAAATGAAATTAAAAATTCTCTAGAAGGGATCAATAGCAGAATAACTGAGTCAGACGAACGGATAAGGGACCTGGAAGATATAATAGTGGAAATACCTGCTGCAGAGCAGAATAAAGAAAAAAGAATGAAAAGAAGTGAGGACAGTCTCAGAGACCTCTGGGACAACATTAAACACACCAACATTCGAATTATAGGGGTCCCAGAAGAAGAAGAGAAAAAGAAAGGGGCTGAGAAAATATTTGAAGAGATTATAGATGAAAACATCCCTAATATGGGAAAGGAAATACTTAATAAAGTCCAGGAAGCACAGAGAGTCCCATACAGGATAAATCCAAGGAGAAACATGCCAAGACTCAAAGAAGGACACTACATAATGATCAAGGGATCAATCCAAGAAGAAGATATAACAATTGAAAATATTTGTAAATATTTATGCACCTAACATAGGAGCACCTCATTACATAAGGCAAATACTAACAGCCATAAAAAGGGAAATCGACAGTAACACAATCATAGTAGGGGACTTTAACACCCCACTTTCACCAATGCACAGATCATCCAAAATGAAAATAAATAAGGAAACACAAGCTTTAAATGATACATTAAACAAGATGGACTTAATTGATATTTATAGGACATTCCATCCAAAAACAACAGAATACACATTTTTCTCAAGTGCTCATGGAACATTCTCCAGGATAGATCATATCTTGGGTCACAAATCAAGCCTTGGTAAATTTAAGAAAATTGATATTGTATCAAGTATCTTTTCCAACCACAATGTTATGAGAGTACATATCGATTACAGGAAAAGATCTGTAGAAAATACAAACACATAGAGGCTAAACAATACACTACTTAATAATGAAGTGATCACTGAAGAAATAAAGAAATACCTAGAAACAAATGATAATAGAAATACGACAACCCAAAACCTATGGGATACAGGAAAAGCACTAATAATAGGGAAGTTTATAGCAATATAATCCTACCTTAAGAAACAGGAAACATCTCAAATAAACAACATTTCCCTGACTTTAGACTATACTACAAAGCTACAGTAATCAAGACAGTATGTTACTGGCACAAAAACAGAAATATAGATCAATGGAACAGGATAAAAAGCCCAGAGATAAACCCACACAGATATCATCACCTTATCTTTGAAGGAGACAAGAATATACAGTGGAGAAAAGACAGCCTCTTCAATAAGTGGTGCTGGGAAAACTGGAAAGGTACATGTAAAAGTATGAAATTAGAACACTCCCTAACACCATACACAAAAATAAACTCAAAATGGATTAAAGACCTAAATGTAAGGCCAGACACTATTTTTTTGACCTAATGAAACTTCAAAGCTTTTGCACAGCAAAGGAAACCATAAACAAGACCAAGAGACAGCCCTCAGAATAGGAGAAATTATTTGCAAATGAAGCAGCTGACAATGGATTAATCTTCAAAATTTACCAGCAGCTCATGAAGCTCAATATCAAAAAAACAAACAACCTACTCCAAAAATGGTCAGAAGACCTAAATACACATTTCTCCAAAGAAGATATATAGATTGCCAAGAAACACATGAAAGAATGCTCAAAATCATTAATCATTAGAGAAATGCAAATCAAAACTACAATGAGATATCATCTTACACCTGTTAGAATGGCCATCATCAAAAAATCTAGAAACAATAAATGCTGGAGAGGGTGTGGAGAAAAGAGAACACTCTTGCACTGTTGGTGGGAATGTAAATTGATACAGCCACTATGGAGAACAGTATGGAGGTTCCTTAAAAAACTACAAATAGAACTACCATATGACCCAACAATCCCACTACTGGTCATACACCCTGAGTAAACCAGAATTCAAAAAGAGTCATGTACCAAAATGTTCATTGCAGCTCTGTTTACAATAGCCAGGACATGGAAGCAACCTAAGTGTCCATCAACAGATGAATGGATAAAGAAGATGTGGCACATATATACAATGGAATATTACTCAGCCATAAAAAGAAACGAAATTGAGTTATTTGTAGTGAGGTGGATGGACCTAGAGTCTGTCATACAGAGTGAAGTAAGTCAGAAAGAGAAAAAGAAATACCATATGCTAACACATATATATGGAATCTAAGGGAAAAAAAGGTCATGAAGAGCCTAGTGGCAAGACGGGAATAAAGACACAGACCTAGTAAAGAATGGACTTGAGGATATGGGGATGGGGAAGGGTAAGCTTTCATATGTGTATGTATAACTGATTCACTTTGTTATAAAGCAGAAACTAACATACCATTGTAAAGCAATTATACTCCAATCAAGATGTTAAAAAATCATTATTAATCTTATTTAGAATAAGATTTCAATATTAAAATATTATATATGTGATATTATATCATGTTGTAACTGAGCTTCATATCAAAAGTTTATCCAATTTCGGGCTTCCCTGGTGGCGCAGTGGTTGGGAGTCCGCCTGCCGATGCAGGGGACACGGGTTCATGCCCCGGTCCGGGAAGATCCCACATGCCGCGGAGCGGCTAGGCCCGTGAGCCATGGCCGCTGAGCCTGCGCGTCCGGAGCCTGTGCTCCGCAATGGGAGAGGCCACAACAGTGAGAGACCCGCATAACGCAAAAAAAAAAAAAGTTTATCCAATTTCATTAGAAATATGTTATAAATCAAAGTATAGAGGGCTGTCTATCAATTCATTTAGCATAAGAACTCTAATTTAGTTAAACATTCCTTTACTGCTGCTCATTTAGAATGTTGTCAATAACTTATCACTTATTATATGTGAGGCACTTGGCTATATTTTTCGTATGCATCATCATATTTAATTTTCACAATTATTTCTCCGATACAGATGAGGAAATTGAAGTATACAGAGATTAAGGAACCTATCAAAGATAAGTAGAAAATAAATAGCCAATTAAAGATCTGAATACAGGCTATCTCCCTATATATATACCATATTCTGTCTTGTTCTCTATTAAAATCCTTGTTCTCTATTTAAATAATTATTTTTAATTTGTTGATACAGGTTGCCAAATTTCCTCTCAGGAAGATAGAAAGTTCCTGATTAGACTTCTCAATGTCACATCACCCCTCATCTATGTCAGCACTAGTTATGATAATTTTTATATTGGGTATTTTGAAACACCAACTAAAATTTCTCTCCATTTAATTTTAACATCTTAAATTACTAGGTTCAAACACATTAAACTGTCAATATAGACTGATTTTGATACACAAAAATGGCAATTTCATATGGTGCAAGTTATTGTAAGAAAAGTTGAACATTTTTGAGTTTTTAATATTTTAAACTCTTCCATGAATTTTCTATTGAAGTTCTTTTTCCTAGCACGGTGTATTTTTCTTATCAATTTGTATGAGCCTTGAACATAATAAGAACATTAACTTCTTTGACCTAATAAATAATTTGATGGACAGATAAAGGTATTAAAATATAACAGACAAGGCTCAATATTTCAATATAAAAGATTAATGTTTGGCGGATCATTTTGATATTAGCTAAAGACAATAAACCACAGAAACAAAGATATAAACATTTAAATTACATTGTTAAGATGTATAGAGATAGTTGATAATTTTGCATTAAATTATTCAAACCAAATGAAATCAGGTGGATATGAAAAGTGAAAGTGCATATATTTATTATTCTTAGCATTTTCTTAACTTACAATGACTCTGGATCAAAACTGAAATAACTGAACTATAATAATAACAACTTTATTTACTACATCCATTCACATCCAGAAGTAATATCAAGTTGCTGTGTGACAGGGAAGGGAGAAGGAGGAGGGAGGAAATAGTATTCGGGATAGATACTACACACTTTTAAACCTTAATCTCATGTGTACAGAACCTAAAATTAAGAATTAAACATTTAAAAAATATACACTTGTGTAATCACAAATAAATAATTTAAATTTTAGAAACATAATTATGTATTCAAAATTGTTTTCTCTTTCTCATTCTTAATTTCGATAGATGTCTTTCTTGACTGCATCTTTAAAATATACTCATTGTGTACATTTATTTTTGATATTAACTAAAAACTTCTGGTTGTTATGATTGTTCTTGACTCTTACAAAGGCAGTGAATGAAATGATTAGCGTCAACTACAGATGCAAGGAAAAGATTTATTATTACTGAATCAATTATTGAAATACTTAAGTACATGCTTTGCATATTTTATAAATTTAATCCTGATAATTACATTCTAATTTTATTAGCAGTGAACTGTGTGTAAACTAAAAGAAATCTTAAAAGGTGCCAAAGAACTCATAGGTACTGTGTGGTACCTTTGTAAAGTATCAACTTGACTAGGCTGAACTACATTTCCCCAAATTCACTTTCTTGTATGCTTCTGTGTATAAGAGATTTCTACGGAAAGCAAAGTGAAGCGATAACTGTTAAACAGCTCACACACATTGTCACTTACCTGCTGGCTCACTTCTTTGGCAGGAGGCAGTTTCAGAGCCTTCTTCAGGGTTCAGCTCGATGAAGGAAGTCCTGGCTCCTACAAAACACCCATACCATCAAGGTCAGAACAAGAGCTGATGTGTTTTCATTCATATTTGTGTGTTCTAGTTTGTGCTTGTGGATCCAGACTGTTTTGGTTCTGCTTCTCTAACTGAAACCTGACTGACACAGGCACAAAATGATCAAAGAGTGGATACAAACCCCTGTGCCACACTAGTGCTTGGCTCAGGGTTAGCCAATATCTGAACCTCATGTTCTGTAACACAAATGCTCTGTCTCTTTCCACTGCCAACATACTGACTATGTTAAAGTGCTTTGAGAAATTGTGAAGTATTATGGAAACTTAGGCTTTTATTGCTATTATTATTAAATTTTGCCTGGTGAATAGGCAAAGCATGCTTTCAAGTGCAAACTTTATTAGAGGTACACTAATATTGAAATTTGGTTACAAATGATACAGGGTTCCATTTTTATTGGACTTTGAAAAATACCCTCAAAGGCATTAAGTTCTGTTTAATTATTGAGCTAAGAAACAGCTGACGAAGTCAAGAAGTCAAACAACTTTGTAATTGAACCCATTGGTTCCAGATAGAATCCCAGTGTATTTAGCCCCCTCTACTCTTGACATCTGTTATGCAGTTACCAGCTACTAGTTATTGCTCTCATTCCTGCCATAACTGAGCACGATGAATATACACGTATTTATATACACACACACACACACACACACACACACATATAGAGCGAGCAAGCAAGCAAGCCCTCTTCTGCAATAAGTTAACTAGTGTGCCATAGAACTGGCTACTGAAATCCATCCTGTCTCTAATCTCTACCCACCATCCTTGCTGTTCCTAAAATAAAAGTTATATAATACAATTTAACTAAATATGTAAGTGAATTATAAATATTTCAATATATAGTATATCTGATATCTTCTGGATTCTCTTAGGTAACCATATATATTTCTATAATATTTAATAGGGATTCAGAGACAGAAAGCAAATGGTCTATCATCTCAAAACTATTAAAAAGAAATAGAGGCTAATGTTTTTTGAATGCTTACTAGACGTCAAGACCTTTATACACTGTGGTAGGAAAAATAATGAACCCCTCCAAAGATGGAATGCATATACTACATGATATGGCGAAAAGGACTTTACAGATGTGATTAAGATTACAGACCTTGAGATGGGGAGGGTACCTGAGACTATCCAAGTGGGTCCAATCTAATCACACGAGTCTTTAAGAATATAGAACCTTTTCAAGATGTGGTCAGAGAGAGTGAGAGAGAGAGATGTAATCACGGAAGCAGGGTCAGAGACACGGCACCACGAGAAGGACTCAACCTGCTATTACTGGATTTGAAAAATGTGAAATAGAGCCACAACCAAGGAATACAGTCAGCTTCTACAAGCTATAAAAGGTCAGGAAACATACCCTCCCCTAGATTATCCAGGAAGTGTCCTATCAATGCCTTCCTTTTAGCCCAGTGAGATCCATGCTTGACTTCTGACCTACAGAATTGTAAAATAATACATTTTTGTTGTTTTAAGCCACTAAGTTTGTGGCAATTTGTTACAGCAGAAATAGAAAATTTGTACAATGTCTTACATCATTTAGTTCTCAAAAAGGAATCAGGTACCATTATTATTTTTATTTTACAGAAGAGAAAACTGACTCTCATAATGGTTAACTGAGTCCACTAAAGTCATCTAGTTAGTGAGATAGAAAGCTAAAGTTAAATTTCTCACTTCTCTCTGGACAAGATTTATGAGAGGGAGCTTTAAAGTGAACGTCCAGGGAGTAAAGTTCTGCAAGAAGAAAACTGTGAGGAAATTGACAGATTTATACTTATGTGAGATAATGGCTGAGAAATTTCCAGAATTAAGAAAATATATATATCCTCAAATTGAAGCAACATATCAATTTCATAAGTAGAAGAAAGAAAAACAAATTCAGTTAGACCCACCATAATAAAACTCCATTAAAAAAAGCAGATAATATTAATATTACTAGAAAGAAAAATATAGATACCATAAATAAAGGAATGATAAGTACATATAAAATAGACTTTTTATCATCAACACTAAAGGCAAGAAAGTATTAAACTTAATCATTGAAGGACTGAAGACAGAAAATCAAACTAAACTAAAACAAAACAAATATAATGCCAGGGGATTATAACTCCTTATCTAGTTAAATTACTACTTAAGATTAAGAAAAATATAAAAACTATTACAGACTGCTGAAGACAAGGCAAATAAAGTTAAATAATGAGTAAATCTGTAGTTGAAAATAAGGTGGTATTATGATATAGGCAAAAGGACATGGCATATAGGAAGAGAAAATTGAGAGTTAAAGAAACTAAGTTTTTTGTACTGTACTAGAAGAGACTAAGGCTGATGATTATCATTTGTTTTATAAGTTAAACCAACTCCTAAATAATAGAAACACCCTGTATAATTCCAGACCAGGAAAATAAATTTAAAAGGGGCAGAGGAGACTGTGTTTTCTCCATTGCATATTCTTGCCTCCTTTGTCATAGATTAGGTGACCATAGGTGTGTAGGTTTACCTCTGCATATTCTATCCTGTTCCATTGAGCTATATTTCAGTTTTTGTGCCAGAACCATACTGTTTTGATTACTGTGGCTTTGTGGTATAGTCTGAAGTCCTGTGATTCCTCCAGCTCCGTTTTTCTTTCTCAATCTTGCTTTGGCTATTTAGGGTCTTTTGTGTTTCCATACAAATTGTACAATTTTTTTGTTCTAATTCTGTGAAAAATGCCATTGGTAATTTGATAGGGATTGCACTGAATCTGTAGATTGCTTTGGGTAGTATAGTCATTTTCAAAATATTGATTCTTCCAATCCAAGAACATGGTATATTTCTCCATCTGTTTATGTCTTCTTTGATTTCTTTCATCAGTATCTTACAGTTTTCAGAGTATAGGTCATTTGTCTCCTTAGGTAGGTTTATACCTAGGTATTTTATTTTTTTTGTTGCATTGGTAAATGGGATTGTTTACTTAATTTCTCTTTCTGGTCTTTCATTGTTAGTGTATAGGAATGCAAGAGATTTCTGTGTATTAATTTTGCAACCTGGAACTTTACCAAGTTCATTGAAGAGCTCTAGTAGTTTTCTGGTAGCATCTTTAGGATTTTCTATGTATAGTATCATGCCATCTGCAAACAGTGACAGTTTTACTTCTTTTCAAATTTGGATTCCTTTTATTTGTTTTTCTTCTCTGATTTCTGTGGCTAGCAATATACAATGGAGAAAAGACAGTCTCTTTAATAAGTGCTGCTGGGAAAATTGGAAAGCTACATGTAAAAGAATGATAGTAGAACACTCTCTAACACCATACACAAAAATAAACTCAGTATACATTAAAGACCTAAATATAAGGCCAGACACTATAAAACTCTTAGAGAAAAACATAGGCAGAACACTCTTTCACATAAATTGCAGCAAGATCTTTTTAAATCCGATTCCTAGGGTAATGAAAATAAAAACAGAACTAAACAAATGGGACCTAATTAAACTTAATTAGGTTTGCTTTTGCACAGCAAAGGAAACCATAAACAAGACAAAAAGACAACCCTCACAATGGGAAAATAGTTGCAAATGAAGCAACGACAAGGAATTAATCTCCAAAATATACAAACAGCTCATGCAGCTCAATATCAAAAAAACAAACAACCTAATAGAAAAATGGGCAGAAGATCTGAATAGACATTTCTCCGAAGAAGACATACAGATGGCCACAAAGCAAATGAAAAGATGGTCAACATCATTAATTACTAGAGAAATGCAAATCAAAACTACAATGATGTATCACCTCACACTGGTCAGAATGGCCATCATCAAAACTCTACAAACAATAAATGCTGGACAGGGTGCAGAGAAAACAAAACCCTCCTACACTGTTGGTGGGAATGTAAAGTGGTATAGCCACTATGGAGGAAAGTATAGAGGTTCCTTAAAAAACTAAAAATAGAACTACCATATGACCCAGAAATCCCACTCCTAAGCATATAACCAGAGAAAATCATAATTCAAAAAGATACATGCACCACAATATTCACTGCAGCACTATTTACAATAGCCAGGACATGGAAGCTACCTAAATGTCCATCAACAGAGGAATGGATAAAGAAGATGTACATATATACAATGGAATATTATTCAACCATAAAAAATAACAAAATAATGCCATTTGCAGCAACATGGATGGACCTAGAGACTGTCATACTGAGTAAAGTAAGTCAGACACAGAAAGACAAATATCACATGATATTTCTTATATGTGGAATCTAAAAAAAGGGTACAGATGAACTTATTTACAAAATAGAAGTAGAGTCACAGATGTAGAAAACAGATTTATGCTTTCCAGGGGATAAGGGCAGGAGAGATTACTCGGGATATTGGGATTTACTTATACTCACTACTATACATAAAATATGATTCTTAAAAAAAAAAAAATCTACAAATAACAAATGCAGAAGAGGGTGTGAAGAAAGGGGAACCCTCCTACACTGTTGGTGGGAATGTAAAGTGGTATAGCCACTATGGAGGAAAGTATAGAGGTTCCTTAAAAAACTAAAAATAGAACTACCATATGACCCAGAAATCCCACTCCTAAGCATATAACCAGAGAAAATCATAATTCAAAAAGATACATGCACCACAATATTCACTGCAGCACTATTTACAATAGCCAGGACATGGAAGCTACCTAAATGTCCATCAACAGAGGAATGGATAAAGAAGATGTACATATATACAATGGAATATTATTCAACCATAAAAAATAACAAAATAATGCCATTTGCAGCAACATGGATGGACCTAGAGACTGTCATACTGAGTAAAGTAAGTCAGACACAGAAAGACAAATATCACATGATATTTCTTATATGTGGAATCTAAAAAAAGGGTACAGATGAACTTATTTACAAAATAGAAGTAGAGTCACAGATGTAGAAAACAGATTTATGCTTTCCAGGGGATAAGGGCAGGAGAGATTACTCGGGATATTGGGATTTACTTATACTCACTACTATACATAAAATAGATAACTAATAAGAACCTACTGTATAGCCCAGGGAACTCTACTCAATACTCTGTAATCACATATATGGGAAAAGAATCTTCAAAAAGATTGGATATATGTATATGTATAACTGATTCACTTTGCTGTACACTTGAAACTAACAAAACACCGTAAATCAACCATACTACAATAAAATTTTTTTTAAAAAAATTTAAAAATAAAATGAAAAGGGCAGAGGAAAGGAGAATTAAATAGCATTTCATCAATCCAGTAGAGAAATGAGAAAACAAAAACCAAAAACCAATGCACATGACAAAAAACTCAAAACAATTTGGTAGACCAAATTATGGCACGACACTAAAATAAGATTGAGCAGACTTCTTGTATCCAAATAGCTCATGTTTTCTTCACATTATATAAAATAAAGATTACAAAGTTGTGATCAAAATAAGTAATAGGTAATACCTAGGCTTTGAAAAGCAAGACAAAACTAAAAATTAGAGCAGAAAACATGTGGTCTGATGCTGTGGCAGTGTCTGCCATTAAGACATTGAAGAAGGTGACAACTGTAGATTTTTGTAATCTAAATCATAATAGCATATGGAAAGTAAATGAGACCTTAGGCTCTACAAGGCAGTAAGTTTGATCCAAGACTCCTACATCAACACATTAAGGGCTGCATAGTGAGGGTAAAATAGAGCCTTACAAAAATTGGCAAAAGATGAGGAAACATGTCTCAATACAGTCGTCCCTCAGTATCTGTGGGGGATTGATCCCAAAGGCCCCTGCAGATATGTCTCAATGTTACTTTTATAAATGTAACCATCACTCTTCCTTTTGTGTTTTATCTGTTCTTGCCCAACTAGATTCCACGCTACCCCCCAAAATGAAGCACACTTTCTTTTTATAATTCTGCTTGCTCTGTTCCCTCTACCAAGAAAGCTTTCACTTAATTTTTTCCTAACGTATGCCTTCCCACTCATTCTTTTTTTTGTTTGTTTTTGTAAATTTTTTTAACATCTTTATTGGAGTATAATTGCTTTACAATGGTGTGTTAGTTTCTGCTTTATAACAAAGTGAATCAGCTATACATATACATATATCCCCATATCTCCTCCCTCTTGCGTCTCCCTCCCACCCTCCCTATCCCACCTTTCTAGGTGGTCACAAAGCCCTGAGCTGATCTCCCTGTGCTATGTGGCTGCTTTCCACTAGCTATATATGTCCATGCCACTCTCTCACTTCATCCCAGCTTATTCTTTAAGGATCAGTTCAAAAAACACTTATTCTAAGAAAAAGTACCCAGCAAGAATTAATTGCTGCCTCTTCTGTGCTCTCCATAACATTTGTTTTTTGTTGTTGTTTTTTTTTTTTGCCTAGCTACATTCACTCATTAATCCATCTGTCCATTTTTTCAACAACGAATATTTGAAACCTTACTATGTGTCATTTCTAAGGACTGGATGTACATCGGTAAAAGAACCAGAGATGGTTCCCAGGCTGCAAACACAATAATAGCAGAACATGTAAATATGAGTAAGTCTTTTTTTCTCCCAGGTAGATAGATACATAGGTAATAATAAATACATATGAGCATTTATTGATACATAAATTATGATATATAATTTTTTACCTATGGTCTCTCAGTCATTATAGTTCCCAAACTGAAACCATTAGTATCATTCTATTATTATCATACAAAACAATAGATTTAAAATTTTTCTAAAACTACTATGTTACCTTAGTAGTTAACACACATCTTACCATAGAAGTAACAAAACAGAAATTGAAGACAACTTGTCAGGGATGTTTACAATTATCACAGAACTAAATACAAAAAGCCAGATGTTTACAACTGTTTTACCTGCCATGAGTCACTCATGTTTTCTTCACATTTAAAACTTTGTTAATAGGTTGATATACAAAATCATAGTGGTATGTTATATGCATAAAACATCCATTTTGATCTTGAATTTTCATATAATAATTTTCAAGATAAATGAAATAGTAAGGTTAAAGTGGACTTTAGAGATAATCATATCTAGTCTCTTACCTAATGTTCTCCAAACCAAATGTGTTAGCCACTGAAGTATGTGTTAGCCATTAAAGGAAGAGGGGGAGCAACATTTACAGAGGTTTAAATGAAAATATGCTATGAGGCAATTGTGGTCCAACACTTTCTATATATAACCTTTCCGTGAACTCATAACAGCAACAAAGAAAGAGACAGTCTTAGCTTGTCTCTATCTCTAGCGCTCACAATAATGCCAGGTGCTTGATAACACTCCAGTAGGTGTTTGTTGAGTTGACTTGAATTTTATGAAGACTAACACAACCAAGATAACCTAGCCATCAAGCAACACAACTGGAATTCTAACTAAAGTTCTGATTGAATTCAAGATATTTCCAGTGTGAATTTATTTATTGGGCTGACAAAAAGTAAAGGCAATTAAAGTGATTTTTTAGCAATAAACCCCACACACTGTTAGCATACCTTGTGTATGGCCAATTGTATGAAATTGTCTCTCTTGACAAAACTCTTGGTGATTACATAACTCTTAACTGTACAAAAAATTTAAAGGACAAAATAGCTTTCTTCTTTTTTATGAGAGATGATCCTTTTTAAAAGATAAACTCCATATTTTATTGTAAAATAAGAAAATGAAAATCACACCTTCGAAAGTTCATTTTATCATTCATGGAAAGATCCTTCTATACAACACAAATCCAAAAATTTTCCATTGGACATTTTGGGGCATAAGTCAAAATTCTCAAGGAAAAATAGAAAAATATACCATAATGGTAGAGTGAGGTGCTAAACACAAATACTCTACACTGAGTAAATACATAATATTTTTAAATCAATTTAATTCCTTTAAAACTATCATCCAATATGTATTGTTGAACTTTAAATGTAGATGTCATCTATTCATTTTGGAATGTTAAAAGATGATATAGTGAAAAAAGCAACACCTTTGTTTGAAGAGACTAGGTTTGCATTAGAAATGCACCACAACTGTCATGTCAGGCAAGTTACTCATCTCTCTGAGCTTCAATTTCCTTATCTGTAAAAATAAGGGTGAATATAATACAAAAAGCACTTATTACAAAACTGGGGCATGGTAAGTGCTCTTAGGCTTGTGTCAACGTTTAAATAAAATTATATTTGAGGGCTTCCCTGGTGGCGCAGTGGTTGAGAGTCTGCCTGCTGATGCAGGGGACACGGGTTCGTGCCCCGGTCCAAGAAGATTCTACATGCCGCGGAGCGGCTGGGCCCATGAGCCATTGGGCCTGCGCGTCCGGAGCCTGTGCTCCGCAGTGGGAGAGGCCACAACAGTGAGAGGCCCGCATACCGG
>NW_020185326.1:338882-373526 GCF_003031525.2 Neophocaena asiaeorientalis asiaeorientalis | reverse complement strand
AAGGTCATTCTATTTACAAATGCCTAGAATAGCATTTTTCAAAATATGGTCTGTAGACTCTTGGGAGTCCCCCAGACCAGGGGTTTATGAGGTTAAAATTATTTTCATAATAATACTAAGGTATTGTTTGCTTTTTCTACTCTTTCTCTTAAGCATGTACAATAGAGATTTGCAGAGGTTAAATGATATGTGATACCATCACTCTAGAAACTAGTGAAATGTTTATTTGTATATAATTATATTTTAAATATTTCTCTGATTTAAATATTAATAGCTGTAATCCACACAAGCAAAAGCTCTTATGGTGGTCAATAATTTAAAAATATAACAGTGTCCTGAGACCAAAAGCTTGAGAACTTGTGGCCTAGGGATATATTTAGTTTCATAATATTTTAAACCATAATGAGCTCAGAAAAAAAAATTCTTGATAATTTTATTATTCCCATTCTTAAAGTCTGAAAACAAATATTTGGACTAGACAAAAAACTGGCTGTCTGAAAACCCTCCAGGGTAGCATTATCTTGTTGAACTACTTTCACCTATCTCTGGTTCTCACTCTTGCTTTTATAGAAACTGACTGCTTTCAGCAGATCCATAGCTGAACAGCATTTGTTGGTCAGACAAATGTACTTATCTATAAAGGTGCATAAAACAGAAGAATAAAACAAAATGTCAATTTTTATGTAAAATATGATGGTCATCCCTGTCCATTAACTGTACCATTTATCTGAAGTGTTCCTTTTACTACTTTCAGGAATCTGGAAAGATCTTAGCCATTCATCTAAAATGCACAGTGTTAGAGCAAAATGATCTGAGTTATATTATGACATACTTCACTCAAGCCATGGTAAAACTTTTGGAAATATCACTGACAAAATATAACCTTCTAATAATTGTCATGTTCTTTAAATCAAAATTCTCTCTCCCCCCTGTAAAAGACAACCTTGTATAATTTAAGCAAAACCCATTTTACTGAAAGGATACCAGATAATTCACAGCATCTATGGAAAGACTGGAGAAACAGAATTGACATAAGTATAAAATCAAGGGACGGTATGGTGACAGAAATATAGTCAATATCATGGACACAGTCTGGTTAAGAGACTACTGCCACAGACTAGATACTGTCTTTGGTAGTATTATCTTCTCCACCATGAATGAGCCCTAAAATATCCCTGCTCTTTTGGGGTCATCCACTCCAAATTCAAAATTCCAAATGGGAGCTTCAGATTGACCAAGTTTAATTTATATGTCTTTGCACTCTATTGACTTAGTAATCTGTTCTCAGTCAGCATAATATGACCATTGCTCAAACAAAAAATGTAATCATCTACATTCCCAAAAGACCTCACCCAAAATCTCATGAGTTACTGAATCAACGATTTCCAAGCCAAGATCTCCAGGTAAAGCAAATTCCTCCCCTAATTCAGACCTCTTCTGTTTCCATATCCCATAACTATGATGACTGGAAAAAAAATCACAACCATATAAGTCCTCTGTTTAAAAGACAAGCACAAGAACAGGAAACTAAAGATAAAATTAATTAAAATAAATAAATAAATGTATGACTCAGCAAAGAAAAAAAGCTTGGTAGAGGCTGTAGTATTCATTTCTACAACTGGTCACATGGTTGTAACTGGTATTTAAACTTTTTTTTAAAAACCTCTGGTCTTTTTTTTGACGTACAAAAAGCTGTATGTATTTAATGTATACAACTTTTTGAATGTGGGATATGTATACATACATGAAACCATCACCACAATAAATATAATAGCATAAACATATCTATCACCTCCAAAAGTTTCCTCCTTTTTTAATTAGCATTCCATGCCTTCAGTCAACACCAGTTTCTGACCTGGCAGTGTGCTTTAATTTCCTACTGTTGCTGTAACTTAGTGATTTAAAACAACACACATATATATTATTTTATAGTTATAAAATGTGTTTCACTATAATTAAAGATGTTAGAAGAGCTGCATTTCTTCTGTAGGATTTAGGGGAGAACTCATTTCTGTTTTTCTGTCTTCTAGAGAACTCCTGATCCCTTGACCTATGTTCCCTTTCTCCAACCTTAAAACTAGGTGTATAACATCTTCAAATCTCTCTCATCCTCCTGCCTCCCTCTTATAGGGTCATTGTGATTATACTGGAAACATCTGGGCAATCCTTATTTTAATAGCCCCTGCAAGTGTGCATTTTTGCAGGTAATCACAGAGTCTGGGAATGAAGATATGGACATCTTTGGGGGCCATTACTCTGCCTACCTTTTGGTTAAACCAAATCTTCATTCTCATGTGACCTAAAAGCCTTTTGCCCCTTCATTTTAAAATAGTTGTAGTAGTTTCTGTTATCATTTACCCCTGGTTGTGGTAGTAACAGAAGAAGGAAACCACTGAATGATCTGCTTAGTTCCACCCATTTTCCTCTCTTGGTCCACTGTGTAGCCCAGTCATATAAAGAGTTTTATATAGAGAGGTAACATCTAAAATTTAATAGACACCTTTTTTGCCTCCTCTGATGGAATCATTTATCCCTTTGGGCTAAATCAATAGGCTCCAGAAAGTATGGGCTAGGACCTAGAGATTATCATATTAAGTGAAGAAAGTCAGACAGAGAAAGACAAATATCATATGATATCACTTATATGTGGAATCTAAAAAAAAATGATGCAAATGAGCTTATTTTCAAAACAGAAATAGACTCACAGACATAGAAAACAAACTTATGGTTATCAAAGGGGATAGGGGGGTTGGGGGGCATGTGGGGAGATAAATTAGGAGTCTGGAATTAACATATGGACACTCCTATATATAAAATAAACAACAAAGACCTACAGTATAGCACAAGGAACTAAACGCAATATCTTGTAATAACCTATAATGGAAAATACTCTGAAAAAGAATGTGTGTGTATATATATATATATATCTGAATCACTTTGCTCTATACCTGAAACTAATACAACGTTGTAAATTAACTATACTTCAGTTAAAAAAAAGAAAGATACTATGGGCTGGGATCTTCCCAGGTATAGGTAATGGAGTATGATGGTCACAGATGTTATCCCAACCTCATGGTTCCCAGACCTCTAACTTTCACTAAGGAAAAAAATAAACCATATATTAATAGCTGAATAAGAGTACATATTTATTACTTGTCACCCTAATCGCCCTATTCCTGCAAACTGCAGTAAGATGCTCAGCTGTGGTGGAGGCCAGGCATGACTTTGCAGCATAGATATCCACGTTGTTAATTCTACACATAGTATTTATCTCTGCCAAAATAGCTCTTTTTTTTTTAAATCAAGACATTGATCAAATGTCAATGGCAAGTAAAACAGGTTGTTGCAGGACTAGTTTCCACTGAATATACCTTTGCTTTTTCATCCTTAGTAATAGAATCCAAATTTTATCTAGAGCAGCAATGTGTCTAGGTAAAAGGCTGTATTTCTTTGTCCCTCATCTAGGTGAGACCACATGGCTAAGTTCTGGTCAGTGATACAAAAATAAAAATATTGTGAAAGATTTCCAAAACATTTGTGTAAAGTGATCCAGTTTAGCTGATATGTAGATCCTTTTGTACTCCAGCCTTTCTTCATTCTTGTTTCTTGGCATGCAAAAAGGATGGGTGGAACTCCAGCAACAAGTCTGTATCATGAACTGAACTTGAAAGTGAAAGACATAATAATAAAATAGTGAGGTAGAAATTAGAAGGGAACTAGTTCAGTTATGAACATGAAGCTACCATAACAGTCATGGATTGTACAGTCCAAGTTGTTTCCTATGAGAAAAAAATACCTTTCTAACTTTTTAAAGTTGTGACTCTTTTATTTGTCCTATTATATGTCATATCTATCAATGTCTGATTTTAACTCATCTAGAGATTACTGATATTCATACAACTAAATACCCTTTTTCATCTGACATTAAGAACCTCTTCCAGAGCAGGACATTTAGTGAATATGTATATGAAACTCATATTTTACAAATACTGTGAGGTCCACCCATATACTTCTTCATGAAGCATCTTTATCACTAATTCTCCAATTTTGCTCCTCCCAAATCTCTGATCATCAGACCAAAGTATTGCCCAGTGCCCATGAATTCCTGAAGTCTTACATCATCTCATCTTCCAGACAGAGAGGCAATAATATTTCCTGCTTGAAGATTTTTGCACAATAAGAGGACTTCCCTTTAAGTGTTCAGGACATTTCTGAATGATGCTCTAATGGCACAGCAACGAGCTTCTGTATGTTGCAATCAGAAAAGTCTTTTATAAATCAGGCTCATATTTTCCAGCTCATTCCATTAACTATAAGGCATTCTACATGAATCCTTAAGTGTAAGTAATGGACAGAGTAGAAATGAAACCAAAGAACTGAGGATATGAGAAGTTTTTACTCACAGCTAATTTATGCTTTCAGAGCATCCTTGGGTCTGGTGTCATTAAAACATACACTCACTTTAAGATAAAGTGCTGCAGAGCAAACTGCCTTTAAGGCTAAGTGGATAGATAGCATCCATTTGATGACGGACAGTTTGGTAGGAAGCATGTTCACTTGTCGCCCCATGGTTAGATGTTCCAACTTTATAAGGGCTTAGAAGCAGATGAAGGGCCCTCCCTAAAATAAAAATCAGTACTTATTAAAGAGGGAATGACTTTAATGAAAGAAAGAAGGAAAAAAGGGAGGGAAGGAGGGAGGGAGGGAGGAAGAAACCAGGGCCTTTACTATGAGTTGCCTATTAGATCTTGCCATGGTTTAAATAAAACACCCACTTCTACTACAGGAATTCTCAGTATCATTGGATCTGCTGAGTCATAAAACTGAATACCTAACTGCTCCAACTAAAACCTAAAGGTTAGGTAAAGGATGTAAAAGTAAAAACTATTCAATAACACCTAAATGAATTGGAATAACACACTCAAATATAATTTGATTTGCCTCTAGATTCTTATTAAAACTCACTAGGTGTTTTAGCTCATTCTTAGTAAAATTGGTTCTATTATGCATTCATTTATCGGTCCCTTTGAAGGGCATATTCCAATATGCTGCAAATCACTATATTTGTAGAAAGTTTAGCAAGGGGAAAAAAGATCTCTGTATTTTCATGGACTTTGTCTCATGCTCTTCGATAAGAATTTTTCTTACCAAGACCGTTTATGGAGATAACTTCTACTTCCTGTTTTCCAAGATATTTCAAAAATAGATGGAGGCTTAAATTGAAAGTGCCCTGCTGAGCTGCTGCCCCTGCCAGGTGAAAGTAGAATGCTTTTTATGTTTGCTGTTTATTGGGAAGAAGTTTTTAGAGGGAAAAAGTTATCCCTGGATCAATAACAGCATACCAGATGCCAGGGGCTGTATTGATTTGCTTTAGTAAGGAGAGCATATTTGGAACAGTAGTTGCAACTGGAAAAATCACCTAATTAAGTTCATGATAAAGCTCTATAATTCTTCAGGAAAAATCCCTCTTTTGTCTCAGCCAAACTGAAGAGTTACATGGGGATGTATTAGGGATGATTACTACCGAAATATTACAGTTTTATGATGTGTGATTCTCCTAGCAAGGTAATGCTGCTTTTGATTCAATGTTGACATAGGGAAGTATTCCAGGAACTTCCATTTGGTCTTTCCTACAATCACGAGTCTCCTCAAGGTAAGAAAGCAAGTATTAGAATATTTCTAGCTGAGAAGATGTATCCCTACTCTTCACTCACAGATGGGAGACATTTCAATGGATGGGTTCCATTGGGCCTAGTGTAAGATTGATTAACTAGTTTAACAATGGTGTTACTTTACCCATTATAAGCCTCTTACACATTTCCTGGTGGGCTTCAGTGATAAATCTGCCACGAAAATTTCAGAACATGTTCAGCAGCCCGGGTTCAATGAAATACACACATACAACCACTACAAGGCTTAAAGAAGTAAGGGTTTAATATGGAATTTAAAATATACATGAATAAGTGAGTAACTGGGGATGTTAGGTTTCCAGTCTACCATAAAAGTTTCCAATAACCCCCTACATAATCTCCATATTTTCCTTTATGTTGCACACTGCTACTTGCAACAATAGGTGCAGATCAATATAGGGCAGGGTTAGAGGGAAAAATCATAGTACTTATCTATTATTTGATCACAATCTCTTTCCTTAGGTGAGCCCAGTCTCCCTTCATTCACAAAAACTTGGTTCCTTAAATTGATAACTGGGTGAGGGTTTGTAACTCGCTCTTTTAATGGTTAGATTAAGTAACCAGATTCACTAGAACTGAATAATTTGTGTTTGTTTCTTTTGATTATGAATTCCAAGTAGCACCTTGTCTGTTCATCTCAGTTATTCTTAAGGACACCATGAACAATTGCCATGATGAAAGATCCGTTAGGGTCAGACTATTTTGTTTACTATGTTTACCCTTTTGCTTATCGAGATAAACTATGTTCATCTGGCCTCTGAACAAGTGTAAGTTAAGTGCCTAGTCTTCTTATCTGTCACCCTGCTACTCTTTCATCCCCATTTAAAATCAGGGGTCCTTTTTCAACTATAGAATTTCACATCAGAAGGCAAGGCTACATAGCAGAGACATTTGAGCATTTTTCAAAGGTGCTGTTCTCCTCTCACCAGTTGGGCAGAAAAGAGTGAATGCAGCAGGCCTGAAATTGTTTTTCTTAGAAAGGCCTACTTGTAGGGTTGGAACTTGGATGGCTTCTGGGGACTTACATTTTAGAAGGGTTCTCACAAGTCTTAGAACTTATAAAAATGACTTATCGTGCCTAGATTGTTTGCATAAAGAATATGGTTTATGTTGAACGTCTGCTTTACTTCTGGAAGTCTGAAATACTGAAAGTCAGTACTTGCTAAGAAGAAGGAGCCCTATCTGACCAGGTCCCAATAAAAATACTGAGCATCGAATCTCTAATGAGCTTCCCTGGTAAACAACATTTCACTCATGTTGTCACGATTCCTTACTAGAGGAATTAAACATGTCCTGTGTGACTCCACTGGGAGAGGACTCTTGGAAGCTTGAGCTTGGATTCCTCTGGGCATCCCCCCCAATGCACATTTTTCCTCTGCTGATTCTGCTTTGTATCCTTTTGTTGTAATAAATCAGAGCCCTGAGTACAACTCCATGCTGCATCTTGTGAGTCCTCCTAGTGAATCACTGAATCTGGGAATGGTCTTGGACTCTCCCTAAACACCAATATATATTTTCAGACTTTAGTAGAGCAATTGTTTATGGGATTCCCTAGGATAAGAGGGGTAGTGGGTGAGTTAAATATTTAAAGTTCACTGCATCATTTCTATTTCCCTAAATCAATGGATTCGTTTCCAAATAAAAAACCAAGGAAATTTTGGTACCTGACCTTTGTTTACTGCTGAATCCAATTTTCAAACAAGAAGGGAATGAAAATTTGAACAATGCCCTATTGCTAGGGTTAGCAAAACTAATCCAAATATTAATCAGTTCAGCTTTATTCAAAATATAGTTCTTCTCTTCTTAGTCAAGCATCACCAGAATCTATCCCCACATATATTTTCAACATACTTTACATACATAAGTTAGAAAAAATCTTGCTAACAAAAAAATGTAAATAAGTTACTTTTACTTATTCTGTATTCTGTAATTGTTCCTCCACTCCTGACAACATGTCTGAACTTGATTCTAGATATAACTGCAGAGATAAAGAGGAACAAATGTGAGGCCAAAAACAGAGAGGAATTTGTCTTATCCCCCTTGTAATTCCCTAAATTAAGGACATTACAATTTATTTAATAAAGAAAAAATCAGTCTCTTCAGCAAGGGGAAAGGGTACTTCGGTTACTTAGGGCTTTCAGTAACATTTCAAAGATTTGGAGAGATTTAAAAAAACTCTAAACTCTACCTAATGTCCAATTCTTGATATCCCACACAAACATGCCCTAAATTTTATAAAAGAACCAGAGAAAGACTGCAAAACAAGAAACATTTAAATTCAGTAACCTGAAGAATAAAACTTCACGTTAGGTTTTCAGTTACTTCACCTTGCAACACCAGAGTATAAGTGATCAATTTTGGATAGAAATAGAAATCTTGAAGCATTCATTTGGTGCCTCAGGTTATTAGTTGTCTGAAATGATCATTTCTTTTTTATGAGCTATCCAAGTTCAATATTAGCAGCGATCCCACCCTGACATTCCTTCCGCCTGTCATACTGTTCTATATGATATTGGCAATTCTATCCTTAACCATTTATTTTTATTGGGCAATTATTTCCAGATAAATATATATAATCATTTGGTTACTCTTCTACTGTGTATTATGGGTCCTTTTATGCACACTCTGATTATTAAATTTGTGCTTCCTCTAGCTACAAATATGCATGATAACCAACCCACTTAAACTCCCGACATCTAGTTGTCATTATCTGTAACAGCCAAACTTTTCGATGCAAGTACTCTCAACTGACTCTGGCTAACTTATATAGAAATGGAATTTATTAGAAAGCTATGGGTGGCTCATAGAAACAAGGAAATGGTAGAGAATTCATCTCAGAATACTAGCAAGAGTCAAGGGTATCTAGGCAACTGTATTCACAGGAAAGAACATAACTCAAGAACAACTTGGTTCTGTGGCCCCACCACTGGACACTACCTATAGCATGTTTACTGAAATATTACTTTATCATCAGAAGAACGAATTTTAAACAACTTTGTTTTTTTTTTTTTTTTTTTACACTGATTCATTAAACTCTTGTGAGGGTATCAGATTGGCCAAGCTTAGGTTTCTGACCAAATGCATAATGTTATCTGGCCTTTTTAGCTTTGACAGTAGTGTTTTAGAATGTGGTGGATCCCGGCCTCACAGAAAGACTCATATTGTGATGTATTTCCAAAACATATTGCCCATGATCTGAATTCCATCCTTACTTGCAGAGTTTATAAGTTGTGCTCCCTCCCACCCCAGAAGCTCAAATGAAAAACTCACTTCCTATAGTTATAGGTCATATCACACCTTAGAAACAGAATACTAAAGATTATGAAAGATATCTACACAGTTAACATATTGTAAAAGTGAATCAAATTTGCATTTTTGGTTTTGTCTTAAGGCAAAATGATTTCCATAGTACACAGATTATTTCAGGGTACTACTTTGGATACAAATGGAAACTGATACAAATATCGAGAATTGCAGCATGTTGTAAGGTCAGTTAGCAAAATATATTATTAGAAATGATACACAAAGCATACATATAGTGATGGTATCCTTGACAACACTTCTTGGCTTTGAGAAAAGATTTCTATTAATTAGGCTTTCTTTATTCTGTAGTAAAGAGCTACTTCATATATCCCTGTTTCTTCTTGCTTTTTTCATGGGACAGTCTTTGATTTATGATATAAATTGGATTAATTTTTAGCTATGCTAGGCATAACTAAAAGAGGCAAAGTAGTGTTACTAACACCACCACCGCTATTACTACATTTACTACTAGCTAATATGTACTCATACTTATTATGTGCCAGACCCAGTTCTAAAGGCTTTGCATGTAATATCTTATGTCCCCCTCCTCACCTCTCCAAAATCCTATGAGTTTCTGATTATAGTTTCCCACATTGATTAATGTGCAAGACAATGACTTTTCTTTATCTAGAAATACAAATTAAAAGATGCTTGGGACTTCCCTGGTGGCACAGTGGTTAAGAATCTGCCTGCCAGTGCAAGGGATATGGGTTCGAGCCCTGGTCCAGGAAGATCCCACGTGCCGCGGAGCAACTAAGCCCGTGCACCACAACTACTGAGCCCACGTGCCACAACTACTGAAGTTTGCGTGCCTAGAGCCCATGCTCTGCAGCAAGAGAAGCCACCGCAATGGGAAGCCTGAACACCGCAATGAAGTCCCTGCTCACTGCAACTAGAGAAAGCCTATGCGCAGCAACAAAGACCCAAAGCAGCCAAAAAGAAAATATAAACAAATAATTTTTTAAAAAGTTGAGGGGCTTCCCTGGTGGCGCAGTGGTTGAGAGTCCGCCTGCCGATGCAGGGCACACGGGTTCGTGCCCTGGTCCGGGAAGATCCCACATGCCGCGGAGCGGCTGGGCCCGTGAGCCACGGCCACTGAGCCTGCACGTCCGGAGCCTGTGCTCCGCAACGGGAGAGGCCACAACAGTGAGAGGCCCATGTACCACAAAAAAATAAAAAATAAAAAATAAATAAATAAAAATTATAAAAAGTTGAAGTACTTAAAAAAAACAATAAAAAGACCCTTGGATCTATTGTAATTAGGTTTTGTTCAATATGTTTGGTAGAAATATGATCTATTATGGCATCTTTCTCAAATATTTATTTTCTGGCTTGCTTGTAGACTACACTGTAAAGAGCACTTTTTATGTATACCCTTTCAATCACTCTCAATGAATCTCTAGGGAGGTTTCTCTGAAATCATGTTCCTTACATTTGCATGAAACTCTCCGTTCACTGTAAAATAAAAATAACATTTCTAAATACTGATACTCACTAAGGCTATATTACTTAAAATAATTAAGTGACATTTCAGACAGTTCTGGGGTGAGGTTTTCAGTCTTCTTTTAAAAAAATTCTTTGTATCACTTTGCAATACCCAGATCATATATTTATAAGTTTAATATACTCCAATCTGTAACAAGTGCTCCTCACATACCATTGTACAAATCAGTCAGGCTTCAGCTTAAGTGATATTTCTGGAGAGGTACTATTTCCCCAACACTTTCTCTTCCTCTGACCACCAGCACATTGATATGTAAAGGAATTTGTCTGAGAGCTAGTTTTTGGTCAGCTTTATACTAAATAAGTATTTGCTTCTTCTGTAGGAAACAGAAAAATTGTGAAATAACTTCCAATATTCCAGATATCCATGCCACCAAATTCACTTGTAATCTGATTTGTCGGCTTCCTCTTTAAAACTTGAAGTGGGTGCTCAATACTAACCCTGATATTTATTAACTTATTCTTGTGTTCTTTCAACGGGTTTTTAAATATTTATGGTTTTCCAGACACTGTTTTAACTTTTGTCACTTTTGACAATTTTCCCTAAGATTATGATTAATTTCTTTTTCTTTTCTACTTAATCAGAATTGCGTTCAACTTGATTTTTCTGAAAAATATTACTTGAGGGCCTTCTCTGAACACTGGATTGTGGTAAGTGCTGGGGGTCTCACTGGTAAGAAATACAGGAAGTGATATAATCCTCAGCTGACATTGTACAAGTCATCTAGCTATGAAATGAAGATGAATAAATACAAGGGGCACTAAGAGGTAGTGGTAGGACTAAGAGTTTCTAAGCAGCACGTTCAAGAGACAGCATGCCAGATCAGAGGAAGTGACGAACTGAACTTCTGTAGTCAGGAGAAAACAAAACATAACAAAACAAAAACTATAATCAGAACCTTTGGACCAAGGTCTTTACTCCCTGGTCTCCTTCAGATGTTCTGTGGTGCTTTGCACATTCAAAGGACAATGTGAGAAATATTTAGTATTTAAGGCAAGATTTTGAATTATTTTGATTGCCTGCATGATTCATAGTCTAAAAACTTCTGAGAAATTTGAAATTAAGTGGATTCTTTTTTTTTTGAATTAGCTTTTGCAATATCTATAATAAATGCAAAACCTCAAAAAGTCATTCCTAAAACATATGGATGCTTAAAATACTCTTACTTGCCATGGTTCAGGTAGTCTTTGGGAACCTTCCCAAATGCTAAAGAGAGACCATAAACGTAATAACAAAAACCTACAAATTGTTACTTGGTAGCAGAAATGAGAGATGAAAGATGGAAAAAGCAATTAATTCCTTTAATAAGCTAAACAGTTGGGTTTGAAAATTTTATAGCAAAGCAGATAAAAGAACATAGGCATTATAAATCATTTTTTAATTAGAAAGAAAAATAAATTCTGCATATGCAGAATCTTCCTACTGAAGTCTATAATAACAGCAACTGTATTAGTCGACAGTTTATACTCATGACTTTAGGGCATGGTTGTATAACATATCAGCATGAATTACATATGTTGAGGGAGATATGTTTTTATTTTATAATATATTCCAATTTATATTTTAGCAAAACATGCAAAATTAGATTCCACTATAATCCTTTATAGCTTACCAAATTCTTTCACCAAATTTGTTCTCATTATATTTTACAACAAAGCCATATTGTTGGTAGAGCAGATATTATTGTTTCTACTTACCTGATACCCAGGGATAGTAAATAACTAGGTTAATATGACAAAAATAAAGCTACATGTCTCATCCTCCAATTCAGAACCTATCATTCACTCTTTCTCATAATTTCCACAACCTTCTTTTTTATGACAAAAAAAAATTGGGAGGGTGGTTAAGTGCAATAATTAAGTAGTGTGCTTCCCTGGTGGCGCAGTGGTTAAGAATCCGCCTGCCAATGCAGGGGACACGGATTAGAGCCCTTGTCCGGGAAGATCCCCCATGCCATGAAGCAACTAAGCCCGTGTGCCACAACTACTGAGCCTGCGGTCTAGAGCCCGCGAGCCACAACTACTGAGCCCATGTGCCACAACTACTGAAGTCCACGGGCCTAAAGCCCATGCTCTGTAAAAAGAGAAGCCACTGCAATGAGACACCCGCACACCACAACAAAGAGTAGCCCCTGCTCGCCGCAACTAGAGAAAGCCTGTGCACAGCAATGAAGACCCAATATGAATTCCATCTTTCAAATTTGCTGCTTCGGGCTTCCCTGGTGGCGCAGTGTTACTGAAAAAAAAAAAAAAAAAAAAAAATTGCTGCTTCATATTTCCAACTAGGCTTTTGGATTAAAGAGGTTCTAATCTGGTTGAATACAATTTCTTTACCTTTGCAACTGGAGGGTGAAGTTGACAGGACTGACAGACAGAAAAGTCCCCTCTAGGCAAATCCATTCAGCCCCCTGAGAATGAAACCAGGACCCACTGTTCCAAAAAAAACCATTGAAGAAATACTGTTGAGCAAGTCAGTGTCCTTGGCATACCCTCAACCCATAAGACCCAATGTCATTTGTGTAAATAAGGTCACCATTTGTATCCCTTGAGACAAAGTTTGTCTAATGTCTTCGTTCAAGCTCTTAAATACTAAGTAATGCTGCCTCTTAGAGGACAGAGGAAAGAGAATGTTTTGTGTTCAGGATTGGAAAAGATAATTTTAAATTGGAACCTGCATCATATAAATATCGATCAAGTATAAAGAAACATAATAGGGCTTCCCTGGTGGCGCAGTGGTTGAGATTCCGCCTGCCGATGCAGGGGACGCGGGTTCGTGCCCCGGTCCGGGAAGATCCCACATGCCGCAGAGCGGCTGGGCCCGTGAGCCACGGCCACTGAGCCTGCACGTCCGGAGCCTGTGCTCCGCAACGGGAGAGGCCACAACAGTGAGAGGCCCGCATACCGAAAAGAAAAAGAAACATAATAAAGTACTTAAGAGCAGTACATCTCAGACTGCTCTCTTTTTCAATCTTGTAGCTCAGTCTTTCTGTGAATTGGTTTTATTTTTGGTCACTGGAGGCTTTTTCCACATGGTCACCGTGGACTTCTCAGTTTCACTTATGTACCTACCTCACTTGAGAGAACGGACTTTCTCTTTCCAGTTCCTGGTCTAAACATCCTGGTAAAGGACTCTGATAGATCTGGGTTGGTTCAAGAACAAGAGAGAACCAACTGATTATGTATAGGAGAAAGGAGTATTCTTAAGTGGGCGTTCTGGGGATAAATGTCTCTCTCTGGGATAATTAGCTAGAGACAAAATGGCAGGATCTCATAATTCAGACTTCTTTATATTCTCAGAGAGAAGAAAATGTTTTAGAGCATCACAGTAAATTCAGGATTTTATGAATTATGAATAATATTCAATTCTATGTTTATGAAAAGTAAATAATGTAAATTTAATTTTCATTACAAAATTTAAAATTAACATAGAAAACAAAACTAAGAACATTTACAAAGAACTTATAATAAAAGTTATTTAACTAAAAATAAGCATTGATTTCATATCATTAATAAAGTTCATACAAGGAAAGAAGACCTTTTTAACATTGAATTAGGAATTATGTTCTAAATTTTTGTATTAATGTAGAAATTTATGGCATTATTTCCCAGAGTAACTAGTATTGTAGAATATTTCTGGATCTCTTATTCCCATTTATCAGAGCTCTTGAGAATATCTAAAATATGTGATCAGTTTTACATACAAGTTATACTGAGTTTAATCAACAACAAACGTTATGTTTATAACCAATTTGAAATTTGAGCAAATTTGAAATATGTGGAATGAACAAACTAGAAATTTCTGAGATGCCTCAGTATTCAGAATTCATTCATTCACAGGCAAACATTTATTGTCTAAAACAGACAGTATGATTTTGTGATTTTCTCAGTTCAAAGATGCCTAAAACATCACTTGTGATGACTCACAGCCCTACTGTAAAAAGAAGTATACGTTTTCACTGGACTAACCTTGGACACAACATTCACAAGTATTAAAGTTAGTCTAAAACATGCCTCCAATTTTCTTCAACACAGTTATTATCTATTTGCCACCTTTTGGGAAACCAAATAACCTTGCAATTGTGCCTGGTGCCTATCACACTCTCTTTCTATCATTTGCTGATTCTGCTAATAGGGAGGGAACTTCAGTTCATTTATTGGAGTTCACTGTAGCTTTTCCTTCCTTTGGACCTACTTCAGAATTTCTTCATTCACTCTCATATATTTTCTTCTTACATTTCTCTTTCAACAATAATGACCTAAAAATAAGGACAATAAATACTAATGCCTATCTAAAAATCAAGAGCAATAAAAAGCAGTACTTATCTAAAAGTATGGGGTTGAGGCTAAGTAAATAGGAATATTTTTCATCACTTCTTTCCTAATTCTTTCCTTCCTTCCTTCTTCTTGTGAAGGATTATTCTAAAAATTACTCAACTACTTTTACTTTGTAAGCTAGAATAAAACATGCAGGTAAAAATCAAATGTTGATTTCCACTAGGAATACATGTTACACAGGTACTTTATTATTTAAAATGAATATGTCAATATATATTTCTAGACTACTTAAAAATAACAGATTAAAATGGTTTTGGGTACAGAGTTGGTCCTTCTAAAGAACTTATTGAGGTAAAAGCTAAATTAATCTGCCAGAAATATGGTAGATGATACATTTTGATGAAAATGAAAAAAAAATATTTGGCAACTTTTCACAGGATCTTCAGTTTGGAATGAAACACAATTCGAATAAGATCAACTGGGAGATAGAAGGATGGTACAAAATATACCCTGTCATTTCAGGGAGCTATCCTGTGTTGAAAATATGATTAATATTTTGGCTTTCAAAAGAAATGATAAACTGATAAATATTTAAAGTTGTATTATTGACAATGAAAAAACAGAACTGTTTGGTGGCTATTATTTTTAAAATATGTCAAAGAAGGGACCTGGAATGAGAAACATCCCAGTGCTCAGTAAATAGTTTTAGAAGAAACCTGTGGAAAATATCAGGATAGGAGATGAAAGGAGTTAAAGGAAGTCTAGATAGAGGGTTGGGGACAGGACTGAAGAAGAAAAAATGTTTTTGATGATAGTTAAGTAACTAAATCTCTTTAAGCATTAATCTCCTGCTTTTTAAAATGGGAAAGAAAAACTACACGTTTGGACACCATGTATCATTTTGGTTCCTTGTTGCCCCTGCAAGATTCCTACTTCTCCATTTTCTTCATCTCTTACAAAGATTAAATGATAGCCATGTCAAAAAAATGTGAAGTATTTGCATATAAGAGTGTTAAGCTGGCAAGCTCGGAGTCAAACCATATTCAAAACTCCACTTCCACCACTTACTAGCCATTTATTTAATTTCATGAACAGTCTAGGAGGTCAGAATAAGAATTGTTTTCTGACTGCCTATAAAGCAATTGAGAAAACATTTAAATTATGGCCACAATAACTTACCCTCTATCTGGGTTTGGCAGCATTTAGTATCCATCAGAAACAAAATTCATTTATCTTACTGCCCTTGGTACCTATGATTTCACACTCACAATAGGGAGTTTGACAAAGGAGAGAGACATGTTTCATGCCATTATTCATTTCAGTTAGAATCACTGCTACTTTTTGAATCTGAAGCCACACTATATTTGTCATTACAATTAAAGGTACTTTTTTCTTTTTTTAAATTGAAGTACAATTGACTTACAATATTATATTAGTTCCAGGTATGCAAAATAGTGATTTGATATATATACACATTACAAAATGGTCACCACAATAAGTCAAGTTACCATTTGTCACCACACAAAGTTATTACAATATTATTGATTATATTCCCTATATTCCCCATGAATTATTTACATTATAATTGGAAGTCTGTATCTCTTAATCTCCCTCACCTATTTCACTCATCCCACCAGGCCCACTTCTTTGGCAACTACCACATTTTCTCTGTGTCTATGAACCTGTTTCTATTTTCTTATTTTTTTTAGGCTTGACATATAAGTGAAATCATACAGTATTTGTATGTCTATGCCTGACTTATTTCACCAGGCATAATACCCTCCATCCGTGGTGCTGCAAATGGCAAGATATCAGTTTTTATGCCTTAGTGATATTCCACTGTGTATATACACCACATCTTCTTAATCCATTTGTCTTTCAGTGGACACTAGGTTGCTTTAATACCTTGGATATTGTAAATAATGCTGCAATGAATAGAGGGGTGCATATATCTTTTCAAATTAGCTTTTTTTTTGTTTTCTTTGGAAAAATATGCAGAAGTGGAACTGCTGGATCTTATGATAGCTATATTTATAATTTTTTGAGGAATCTCCATACTGTTTCCACAGTGGCTGCACCAACTTACAATCCCACTAACAGTGCACAAGAATTTCCTTTTCTCCACATCCTCTCCCACACTAGTTATTTGTTGTCTTTTTGATAATAGCCATTCTGACTGAAGGAAGGTGATATATCACTGTGGTTTTGATTTGCATTTCCCTGATGATTAGTAATGTTGAGCATCTTTTCATGTGTCTGTTGGCCATCTATAGGCCTTCTTTGGAAAAATGTCTATTCAAGGTTCCTGTCCATTTTTAAGTTGGGTTGTTGGGTTGTTTTTTTGTTTTTTTTTGTTTTGTTTTTTTGATGTTGAGTTGTATGAGTTTTTGGTATACTTTGGATATTAACCACTTATCAAATAGCTTGCCTGCAAATATGTTCTCCCATTCAGTAGACAGCCTTTTCATTTGTTTGATAGTTTCCTTCCTTCAATGTGGAAAAGGTTTTTTTTTTTAGTTTTATTAGTACCATTTGGTTATTTTTGCTTTTTTTGCCCTTGCCTGAGGAGAGAGAGCCAAAAACATTGATAAGACTGAAGTAAAATAGAGCACTGTCCATGTTTTCTTCTCACAGTGTTATGTTTCAGGTCATACATGTAAGTCTTTAACCCATTTTGATTTGTTGTATATGATGTGAGGAAGAAGTCCAGCCTGATACATTTGCATGTCCAGGTTTCCCAGCACCATTTCTTGAAAGGGCTGTCTCTTCCCCATTGCATATTCTTGCCTCCCTTGTCATAGATGAATTGACCATATAAGTGTGGGTTTATTTCTCAGCTCTCAATTCAGTTCCATGTATGTTTGTTCTTGTGCTAATGCCATACTGGTTGCATTACTGTAGTAGTGCAGCATAGTTTGAAGGCAAGGATCAGCTACATTCTCCTTTCTCAAGACTGATTTGGATATTCGGAGTCTTTTCTGTTTCCATAAAAATTGTACAATGATTTGTTCCAGTTCTGTGAAAAATGCCATTGGTATTTTGACAGGGGTTGAAATGAATCTGTAGATTGCCTGGGGTACTATTGTCATTTTAACAATATTAATTCTTCTGTTCCATTAGCATTACTTATATTTCCATTTGTTTATGCCTTCTTCAATTTCTTTCATCAGTGTCTTTTACTTTATACTTTTCTGAGTACAGGTCTTTTATTCCTTGCTTAGATTTACTGCAAAGTATTTTATTATTTTTTGTGCAATTGTAAATGGGATTGTTTCCTTAATTTCTCTTTCTGATAGTTTGTCATTAGTGTATAGAAATACAAAAGACTTCTGTATATTAACTTTGTATCCTGCAAATTTATTCAATTTAAGTTTTAATAGTTTTTTTGTGGTGTCCTTAGGACTTTCTAAATATAGTATCACAACTTCTGCAAACAGTGACAGTTTTTTTTCCTTCCTGTCAAATTTGGATTATTTCTTTTTCCTGTCTAATTACCATGGCTAAAACTTCCAATCATATTAAATAAAAGCAGTAAGAATCAGCATACTTGTCTTGTTCCTGATCTTACAGAAAATGCTTTCAGCTTTTAACCATTGTGTATGACGTCAGTTGTAGGTTTATTATAAATGGCCTTTATTATGTTGAGGCATGTTCCATCTGTTTCCACTTTGCTGAGAGTTTTTATCATGAATCGGTGTCAAATTTTGTCAAAAGCTTGTTCTGCAACTATTGAGATGATCATAAGATTTTTTTTTTTTTTTTTTTTTTTTTTGCGGTACACGGGCCTCTCACTGTTGTGGCCTCTCCCGCTGCGGAGCACAGGCTCCAGCCGCGCAGGCCTGGCAGCCATGGCTCACGGGCCCAGCCGCTCCACAGCAGCATGTGGGATCTTCCCGGACCGGGGCATGAACCCGTGTCCCCTGCATCGGCAGGCAGACTCCCAACCACTGCGCCACCAGGGAAGCCCCGATCATAAGATTTTTAATCTTGTTTTTTAATGTGGCGTATCAAATGTATTGAATCATCCTTGCAGGCCTAGGATAAATCCCACTTGATCATAGTGTATAATGCTTTTAATGTATTATTGAAATCAGTTTGCTAATATTTTGTTTAAGATTTTTGCATCTATGTTCATCAGTGATATTGGCCTGTAATTTTCTTTATTTGTGGTGCCTTCCACTGGTTTTGGTATCAGGGTAATGCTGGCCTCACAGAATAAGTTCAGAAGCATTTCTTCCTCTTTAATTTTTTAGAATATTTTGAGAAGTATAGGTGTTAATTCTTCTTTAAATGTTTCGTAGAATTCACCATCTGGTCCTAGATTTTCTCTGTTGGGACTTTTAAAAATTATGGATGTAGGGCTTCCCTGGTGGCGCAGTGGTTGAGAGTCTGCCTGCCGACGCAGGGGACGCGGGTTTGTACCCCGGTCTGGGAGGATCCCACATGCTGCGGAGCGGCTGGGCCTGTGAGCCATGACCGCTGGGCCTGCGCGTCTGGAGCCTGTACTCCTCAACGGGAGAGGCCACAGCAGTGAAAGGCCCGCATACCGCAAAAAAAAAAAAAAATTATGGATGTAATTTCATTACTGGTAGTCAGTCTGTTCATGTTTTCTATTTCTTCCTGATTCTCCTTTGGGAGACTGTACATTTCAAGGAATTTATCCATTTCATTTTATGAATGGGCAATTGTTCTTTGTAACCTCTTATGATCCTTTGTATTTCTATAGCATCAGTTTTTTTGTTTTTGTTTTTGTTTTTTTTTTTTGCAGTATGTGGTCCTCTCACTGTTGTGGCCTCTCCCATTGCGGAGTACAGGCTCCAGACGCGCAGGCTCAACGGCCATGGCTCACGGGCCTAACCGCTCCGTGGCATGTGGGATCTTCCCAGACGGGGGCACGAACCCACGTCCCCTGCATCGGCAGGCGGACTCTCAACCACTGCGCCACCAGGGAAGCCCTATAGCGTCAGTTTTAACTCTCCTCTTTCACTTCTGATTTTACTTATTTGGGTCCTCTCTTTTTCTTGATGAGTTTCATGAAAGTTTATCAATTTTGTTTACCTTTTCAAAGAACCAGCTCTTAGTTTCCTTGGTCTTCTCTATTGTTTTTTTAGTCTCTATTTATTTCTGATATGATCTTTATTATTTTCCTTCTACTAATTTTAGGTTTTGTTATTTTTTCCTAGTTCCTTTAGGTGTAAGGTTAGATTATTTGAGATATCTTTTGCTTCCTGAGGTAGACTTTTATAGCTATAAGTGCCTCTCTCAGAACTGCTTTTGCTACATGCCAAGAGTTTGGATTGTTATTTCCTTTTTCATTTGTAAGCTTGTATTTTTAAAATTTCCTCTTTGATTTCTTCATTGACCTATTGTTTTATACCATATAGTTTAGCCTTCATGTGTTTGTGTTTTTTGCAGGTTTTTTTTTTTCTTATAGTTGATTGCTTGTCTCATACCATCATGGTCTGAAACTATGTTTGATATAATTTCTATCTTCTTAAATTTATTGAAACTTGTTTTGTGGCCTAGCATGTGATCTATCCTGGAGAATGTTCCATGTGCCCATGAAAAGAACATGCATTCTGCTGCTCTTGGATGGAATGTTCTGTCTCTCTCTCTCTCTCCCCCTCTCCACCACCACATATATATATATATATGAAGTAAATCTGACCTGATTTTATGTCTGACTGATCTGGCCACTGTACGTGGGTTATTAAAGTTCCTTGCTATTATTCTGCTACTGTTAATTTCTCCCTTTATGTCTTTTAACATTTGCTTTATGTATTTAGGTGCTTCTATGTCGGGTGCTATATATTTACAATTTTTATAACTGCTGGCTTGATTGATCTTTTATCATTATGTAATGTCTTTGTCTCTTTGGCAGTATTTGTTTAAAATCTATTTTGTCTGAAGTAAGTACCGCTACCACAACCTTCTTTTTGTTTCCATTTGCATGAGTACCTTTTTCCATCTTCTCACTTTCAGTCTGTATGTATACTTAAATCTGAAGTGAGTATCTTGAGGCACCTGTGTTTCATTTGTTTAAATCTATTCAGCCAGTCTATGTCTTTTAAGTGTACCACTCAGTCCATTTTCATTTAAAGTAACTACTGTTACTTATAGGTATGCACATATCACCATTTTGTTAATTATTTTCTGGTTGTTTTATAGTTCTTTTTTGTTCCTTTCGTTTGCTGTTTCCTTGTGATTTATTGACTATTTTTAGTGTTTTGTTTGTATTCCTATTCTTTTGTGTGTATTTATAATAGGTTTTCATTTTTGGGTTACCATGAGGTTCATATATAAAACCTATATACCTATGTGATTATTTTAAGTTGATGATCTCTTAAGTTCGAAGGCATTCTAACAACACTTCATTTTAACTCCAACCACACCTTGTAATGTTTTATGGTTTGAAATCTTATTTTAAATCTTTTTATTTTATGAATTCCTTTAATTACTTATTATGGATATCACTGACTTTAATACTTTTATCTTTCAACCTTCCTACCACCTTTATGAGTGATTGGCTTACTATGTTTTCTGTATGTTTGCCTTTACCAATGAGGCTTTTGCTTTTATAATTTTCATATTTAGTTGTGGTGTTTTCTTTTTTGCTTAGAGAAGTCCCTTTAACATTTCTTGTAAAGTCAGTTTACTGGTGCTGAACACTTTGAGTTTTGCTTCTTTGTAAAATTTTTTATCTCTCCATCAAGTCTCAGTAATAGCCTGGTTGGGTAGAGTATTTGTGGTTGTAGGTTTTTATCCTTTCATCACTTTGAATATATCATGCCACTCCCTTCTGGACTGCAAATTTTCTGCTAAAAAGTCTACTGATGGTGTAATGGGAGTTCCCTTGTATGTAACCAGTTGCTTTTCTCTTGCTGCTTGTAAGATCCTCTCTTTAGCTTTAATTTTTGCTATTTAAATTATAAAATATCTCAGTGTGGTCCTCGTTGGGTTCATCTTGTTTGGGATGCTCTGTACTTCCTGGACCTGGATATCATTTTCCTTTCCCAGCTTACATAAGTTTTCAGCTATTATTTCTTCAAATAAGTTCTCTGTCCCTTTCTCTCTTTTCTCTTTCTGGGACCTCTATAATGCAAAAGTTATTACAGGTGATGTTGCCCAAATGTGTCTTAAACTGTCCTCATTTTTTAAAAATTCTTTTCTTTTTTCTGTTCAGCTTGCATGATTTCCACTACTCTGTCTTTCAGTTCACTGATCTGTTCCTCTGTATGATCTAATCTACTGTTGATTCCTTCTAGTGTGTTTTTTATTTCAGTTATTATATTCTTCAGCTCTGTTTGGTTCTTCTTTATAATTTCCAACTCTGTATTAAAATTTCCACTGTGTTCATCCATCTTCTCTTGACTTCACTGAGAATCTGTATGATCATAACCTTGAACTCTTTATCAGATAGATTGCTTATCTCCACTTAGTTCTTCTTCTGGGGTTCTATCTTATACTTTTGACTGGAACATAGTCCTCTGTTGCCTCATTTTCTGTTTTTATTTCTATGTGTTAGATAGGTGAGTGACATTTCCCAATCTTGAAAAAGTGGCCTTATGTAGGAGATATCCTAAGGAACCCAGCAGCACACTCCACGCTAGTCACCACAGCTATATGCTCAGGGGTGCCCCCTTTGTGGGCTACTCAGTTGGTTACCAGGCCCTGCCTCATGCAGTAGCTGCCAGCCCACTGACGGTTTGGGCCTGGTCCCAGAGTGACTGGCTGTGGGGGCCCAGGGGAATCAGGGTTGATGCTGGCCCACTGGTGGTTAGGTAAGTCCTCAGCTCTAAGAGGCTATCAGGAGAATTCAAAAATGGCACTTGCCAGCATCAGTGTACCTGTGGTGGAACAAGCTCCCAAAGATTGCTACCACCAGCATCTATGTCTCCACAGGGAGTCCCAATTGTCTCCTGCTTCTCTGTGAGGCTCTTCAAGATCAGCAAGTGGGCCTGACCCAGGCTCCTTTCAAATTACTGTCTCTGTGCTGGGACTCTGAGCGTAGGAGATTTTGCATGTGCCCTTTAAACTCAGAGTTTCTGTTTTCTACAGCCCCCTGGCTCTTTGAAGCCCTGCTGACCTTTCCGCAACCCCCAGGCTGCGGAAACTCATGTGGGGCTTGAACCCCTCACTCCTTGCGGAGAACCTCTGCAATTATGATTATCCTCCTTATTGTGGGTTGCCTACAGGGGGATGGGGGCTTTCATGCCTCTCCTACTCATCTCCCTGTGGTTCCTTCTTTATGTCTTAAGTTGTGGAAAATCTCTTCTGCTAGTCTTCAGGTCATTCTCATAAATAGTTGCTCTGTAAATAGCTGTAATTTTGGTGTGCCTGTGGGAGGAGGTGAGGTAAGGGTACTTCTATTCCACCATTTTGGCCACAGCTCTTTCAGTTAGGTTTATTGAATGAGGTTTCTCTGGAGTGTAATACTACTGGCATATGGTAGCACATTTTTTTTAAATGGAAGTTAAAATCAACTCTAACAAACCGTGAGATAATGTTTATGGGCTATTTTATATCTTTTAACATTATAAATTAATTTATGCAAACAAACTACTATTATAAATAGATAGAGCAAACACTATCCACCCAACACCTAATAACTTAACATTAATAATATGTAAGCACATTCTGGGCCCTTACCTTATCCCGTCCACTTTTCAGTCCATCCTCCTCTCATCAAATGTTCACTGCATCAAATTTTGTATATTGCCTAATTTTTTATGTTAATAAAAATGGAATCATATTGTATGTATTGTTTAATAATTTTTATTAATCACTTTAAAAATATTTTATACATACGTATATATAGCTATAACTCATTCATTTTCATATCTGCATAGTATATACACATATATACACATAACTATATATACATATACATGTATGTTTATATACTGGTATATATTGCAGGAGGTCCTTCAGTGTATCTGGGGCCAAGTAGAAGGCTTGCTGATTCTTTGGATATGCAATTCCTCATATATACTAGGCCAAATCATTTTCCACAGTATTTAACAATTTATACTCTTGTTAGTTTTAAGATTTTTAAAAATAAATTAGAAGTTTTCTGATCATTCTTCATAGGTTTGGATTACATATATTAAAGGTCAATAGAGTTTAGTGTTTTTTTTTTTTTTAATTTAAGCTCTCAAAAGAACATAAAATACTGATCTTATTCAGGCATACTCCTCAGTGGGTATCAATGCCTATCATTTCTCTTGTGTATAAAGACCTATGAACTTCCATTAGAGCAAGACAGGGATTTGAAGTTTCCTAAATTAAAGTTACCTCCTGTGGCAGGATAGGTAAGCTGCAACCCTTGCACTGAAATGAAGAAACTAATTTCTTCATCAGTGGTAAATTACATGAAAACTGAAGCCTTATGCTAAAGAAGTAAATGTATTGGATGATCTAGCTGTGGGTATCATCACTGACCACGAGTTTACACACAAAAAATTACACCTCTCTAGGAAGACCTGCTCTCTCCAAAAACAAGTGGGTTAATGTTGAATGGAAATTACCAACTCAATGACTGTGGTGGTTACACATCAGAGATGGGAATCTTTGCATCACTGTTTGCACCTGCCTCAAACCCAGTAGCTTCCACATATTGAAGTATGGACAATTGGTCCATTGCTGGTTAATTCATAAAGGAACTAGGAGACACAGCATGGGTCAGAACATTTGAGTTAAAGGCAAGGATATGTCTCTGCACCCAGAGCACCAGCTAACAGCTGTATTAACCTGGAAGAGTAAATTTTTGTGGGGGAGAAGAAGTTCTCTAGGCTTGGGTCAGAGAAGTATGATTATCACATTTTACATAAATTACCTTGAACCTCCATCACATGTATAAGAAATTCAACACACCCATCATTCCATAAACTGCTATAAAATCATTTTCATGATCCTCATTTTTCTTACTTAACCCCATTGTTTCCATCACTGTTCATTTGTCTTTGCTCCGTATCAATCCAAAAGTACAAAAAATAAGTATTATATTACTCTGTATCTTAAAGAGTAGCAACTATAGTTACACACAAATTGTTCAGGTCAACCTTTACATTTCCAAAACTACATTCTGAAAGTTACTCTGAATTTCCTTTTCTCAGCCCAGAGCAATGTAAAATATTAACATTATAATAGCTTCTTTAATTCCTAAAAATCTTAAGGAGAAATCTTTTCCTCATTAGTAAATTAAGGTAATGATAGCTATAAAATATTAATTTATTACTATTTCACTTTTTCAGTAAGTAATACATTCGTATGATTCAAAGTCAAAAAAGTCAAAGAAAATTTGCAGTGGAAATTCTCTCTCACCTCTGCTCTAAGCAAGTTTCCCCATAAGAAATTCCTATTACTGGGTTTGTGTGTCCCCTGTTGGAAATATTTTAAAGCACATGTAAGCAAATTGAATGTAAACTGATTTTTCCTTTTTTTTTCTGTAAATGGAAATTTACTGTCATGCACATTGATTTATTACTTATCAAATATATCTTGGAATGCTTCATATCAATACAGATAGGCTCCTCTCTCTCTCTCTCTCCCTCCCTCCCCCCCACTAGTTTTATCATGTTCCATTTTATAGATTAAAATATCATTTATTCAACTGGTTTTCAGATGACGGACATTTAGGCTGTGGATATGCATTTCCCAACTTTGGCAGGGGGGTGGAGGTTATTTGTTTTCTGTTTTCTAACAACACTGCAAAGAACATTTGTCATTTTCAATGCATTGCATCTGTTTATCTCCAGGATAAATTCCCAGACTGGAATTGCTGAGTCAAAGGACAGATGAATTGTTAAAGTGTTAAATGATGATAAATTGACCTCCATAGAGAATGTATCAAATTATACTGCCCACCATAATGAGGTATCACCTCACACCTGTCAGAATGGCCATCAAAAAATCTACAAACAATAAATGCTGGAGAGGGTGTGGAGAAAAGGGAACCCTTGCACACTCTTGGTGAGAATGTAAATTGATACAGCCACTATGGAGAACAGTATGGAGGTTTGTTAAAAAACTAAAAATAGAACTACCATATGACCCAGCATCCCAATACTGGGCATACACCCTGAGAAAACCATAATTCAAAAAGAGATATGTACCACAATGTTCACTGCAGCATTATTTACAACTGCCAGGACATGGAAGCAACCTAAATGTCCATTGACAGATGAATGGATAAAGAAGATGTGGCACATATATAGAATGGAATATTACTCAGCCATAAAAAGGAATGAAATTGAGTTATTTGTAATGAGGTGGATGGACCTAGAGTCTGTCATACAGAGTGAAGTCAGAAAGAGTAAAACAAATACCATATGCTAACACACACATATGGAATCTAAAAAAATGGTACTAATGAACCTAGTGGCAGGGCAGGAATAAAGACGCACACATAGAGAATGGACTTGAGGACATGGTGGGGAAGGGGAAGCTGGAACAAAGTGAGAGAGTAGCACTGACATATGTACACTACCAAATGTAAAATGGATGGCTAGTGGGAAGCTGCTGCATAGCACAGGGAGATCAGCTCGATGCTTTGTGATGACCTAGAGGAGTGGGATAGGGAGGATGGGAGGGAGGCTTAAGAGGGAAGGGATATGGGGATGTATGTATACTTATAGCTGATTCACTTTGTTGTACAACAGAAACTAACACAACATTGTAAAGCTATTATACTCCAATAAAGATATAAAAAATAAAAAAATGTTACACTGCCCAAAGAATACATATAGGGTTTTAGTATAAAAATTTGAATATTTTATAATATTTATATATAATATATATAATATTTATATTTATAATATAATATTTTATAATATGGTAAGTGAAAAATAGTACCTCAGTTTTGTTTTGTTTTGTTTTGCTGTACGTGGGCCTCTCACTGTTGTGGCCTCTCCTGTTGTGGAGCACAGGCTCCAGACGTGCAGGCTCAGTGGCCATGGCTCACGGGCCCAGTCGCTCCGTGGCATGTGGGATCTTCTTGGACCAGGGCATGAACCCGTGTCCCCTGCATCGGCAGGTGGACTCTCAACCACTGCACCACCAGGGAAGCCCAGTACCTCAGTTTTAATTGAACTGTTTTAATTGAACTGTCTGCTGTAATCAACTTTCTAGTGATTCCTATGTTTTAGAAGCTTTTTAAAACTTATTTTTCTAGAAATTTTGTGTTCAGTCTTTGCCAATTTTATAGTTTTTTGGCTTTTATAAATCTATATGAAAAATGTTCTATGTGCAAATTTTCTCCTTTAAAATTCATAATTTTTTTCCAATTCGTCAATTATCTTTTGACTGAGATTATTTTTTTAAAAAGATGTTTTATGTTGTCAAGTTTCTGAATCTTTCCTTTTTTATAGTTAGATCTTTGTATCACAAAGTTAGTAAAGAATTATATTTTCTCTAGTAACACTATATTTTTTTGTATATATTTAAGTGTTTCATTTATTTGAAACGTATTATCATAATTGGCATGCAGTATGAATGCCAAATGATTTTTCTAACTGGTTCTTCAGTTGTTCATTTATTAAATGCATATCTTTTCTCCCAGTGATGTGAGATACTACATGTAAGGTATATAACATATCCACATGAGACTCTTAATACTGGCATTCTTGTGATTTTTTTAAGCAGTAACACAGTATGCATTTCCATTTATTATTTTTGTTTGTTGCTTTGCAGAACTCAGAAGTTTTTATTTAATTCAAATTTTACACAGTGCTTTTTAAATATAGTTCTTTCCACAGACATTTATCCCTAGGTATTCTTTCTTGCTAATCTAAAAGGAGTCTTTTCCTCTATGATATCTTCTAAGCAATTGCTACTGAAATATGTGGCACCTAGTATTTCTAAATATTAATTTTGTACTATGTTACTTCTATGAATTAGTATATACTTAAAATTTCTAGTTTATTTTAATATATCTGAGTATAAAATCAGATCATAGGAGAGTAGTAATATTTTATTCACACATTTACATATGTCTTTGATTCCTTTATCTTTTCTAATTGCACTGACTACCACTCTCAGTAAAATGTTAAGTAATAGCCATGTTAATGAATATTTCTTAATTTCCTTAAAATGCTATACAGTTAATGAACATATTTTGTAAACTAAATAGGACTGATCTCTATTTTATTATTTATTTTATCATTAAGCATTAATCCCACCCAAATAGAAATATTTGATCAAATGCTTACCTCTTATAAGAAGAATCATATGAACTTTTGTTAGATACAACAATGTGATAAACTATATTATTCATCATCATGATGTATTATTTTGCTATTTTGCTTTTATTTACTAAAATTAACACTCTGGCATTAATATTCATAAATTAGATTGGCCTTTGTTTTCTTTGTAATTTATATTGGTGTTTCACTATACTTTCTTAAAATAAGAATTATAAAGTTTTCTTTTACCCCTCAATATTCTGAAACTATTTAAGGAGCACTGGAATTATTTTATAGAATTTTGTGTTGGAATTCTTCTTTAAATCATATGAGCTACATATACTTGGGAGAGGGTTATTATCTCTTTATTCCATGGGAATCATTCTATTTAGACTACCTTCTTCTTTTAAAATTAGTTTTCATAAATTACATTTTCTAAAAATAAATGATATCTCAGTTTCCAAATGTATTTGTATAGAGCTGTGCAAGATGGTTTCTTATGAGTCTTTTCATTTTGTTTGTTTTTGTAGTTATTTTCCTTATCATTATTTATTTTGCACATTCGTTCTTTTCTCATTTTCTGCAGATTCATATTAGCTAGTGATTAGCTACTATATTGATTTTGCCAAAGAACCTGATTTTTTTTGTTTGTGTGTTCTAGTCTTTTTTCTAATTCATTGTTTCCTGCTTAACCTTTATTATTTCTTGCTTTATGCTTCCATTTTATTTTATTGCTCATTTACTAACTTTCTGAATCACATGTTTAATTAATTTTCCTTTTTCTCATTTATCAATGTATATATTTAATTTTCCTTTGAGAGTTTAGTTCTACACCTTATGCATTCTAATATGTAATGTTTCATTATTATATATATTCTAGGTAAACTGCAGTTTCATTTTAGGTTTTATCTTTGATCCAATAATTAATTTATAAAGAAAGTGGTTTTTTGGTCCATCTGTTGGCATACCCAGATGATATAACTTCTTTTTTTTTCAGTTCCTTTTCAATTTCCAGCTTTTTACTTCATTGTATAGATAGATGGTACAATATTTCTATTCTCTGTATTCCATTTCTAATTCATTGTTTCTTTGGGGAATTTTACAAGATAAAGGAAAGTTACTTACTAATCTACTTATACTGGTATCAAACACAAAAATCTGCGTAATTTATTTTACTTTTCTTAAATGGCAGAGGCATCTGTAGCTTTTTAATTTCATTTAGTTTTAATAATCAACGTTTCTCTTCCTATTGTATCAGTTGTGAAAGAGAGGAGCAGTTTTGGCAGAGGGAAGAAGTAGAATGGATGGGATACCTGTGATGATTACTACCAGGTCATCTTTAAAGAGCATAAGGTAAGAACTTATTTTAGCTCTAGGAAGGACTACAACAAACTAGACACATTTCTGGGCAGCAATACTTGAGAGGGCTTTGGTATGTCTATGTTTTTAATTCTACAAAACTGACCACCCTAATAATGTCTGGTCCTGAATTATAGACCAGGGGACAAAGGTAAATCTGGCCTTGGCCAGGGTACAGTATTCTAGACAGCTGAGTCCACTGTCTGACAGGTGTAACATGGAGAGTCGAGAAAGCAATACAGAAAAAACCTCTCAAGGGAATGCCTAGTCACAACCTGGGAAGGCTTTTTGACCAAAGTAGCCAAGAATGAACGCTCATGTGCTCTGGTTTTGAAGAATATCAACACTTTCCTGTTAGTGACATTAGTTCCTTATGAATTCCTAACGTAAACATTGTATAAGGGTTCCCTGTTTTTGTTTTTAATTAATCAGCAGCTTTTATTTTCATTATGAATGTATTCAGCTAGGTACCTCACTATGTTATTTCTTTAAAGAAAGGGCCTGATGAACAATACATTGAATATTACTTTTACGCTTTAACCAGACTTAATATACCACTTTCCTCTTTAGTGTTTGATGCCTTTCTAACGTCCAGCTAATTTTTGCTAAGTTCATAGAGTGTGTAGCCTTTCAAAAGATGTAGACAGGATGAATGCAAGCTTTAATTCTCTGTTTCTTTGTAAAGATCCCTTGTCCCTCATAGAAGACAAACAGAATCCTTTACCAAAGGTCTTGGCTATGATGCAATCTGTATTGTATCTGCCTGATACAATTAGGGTTAACATTCTCTTTATATGATTATAATCCTACAGGTACATCACATTTCTACAGATATGGCCTTGGTTAAGTCTTTTGATTAATCACTTTTCCTTCCCTGTGTTCCCTTTTTGCTGGAAAAGATTTCAACACGTCAGAACAGAATAATATCCCCCATTATATCTGAAACATAAGAAAGGGAAAAAAATTACTGACTGTAGAATTAAGAATAAAGACATGCCAAGCACTAAGTCACTTCTCTGTCTGCAGTTTGTAAATGGCACAATAGTAAGTTACGTTCTTCAGCATTTGCAACTAAAGGACAGAACAGATGGTAAAGGCTTATTTAAAATTAAAAGAGAGAAAATATTTATTTAAAAGAATTGCACTGCCAAGATGCAATTTATTATGTGTAGGGGGCGGGCATGTGTTCAATGAAGCTTGGTCTGAACCAGAGTGAGATAATATACTACAAATTGATAAGCCTTCATTTAAGTGAATTTCCATTAAGAAATCCACACTGACAGAAAACGATTCTCCATTGCATTCACCATGTATCACCCTAAAATGTTAAGCACAGCATTTTAAATTCAATTACCATCTTTAGTTTTTAAGAAACAATCCATATAAGAGCCTGCCAACTAGATATTAATTATTGGATTTACGTTTGAAAGAGCCGACAATCTGATTTCATTTAAAGTCTGCAGGAATGATATTGAACTTGATACTCCTCAGTGGAGAAAAAAAAACCCTAGACAGTAAGTCAAGTGATTTGGGAAACAGATTAAGTTTTTTAGGCCATTAGGTACTGTATGGATGTTTCTTAATTTTCTGTGACAGATGCATTCCTCTGACATTCCTACCCTGAAAACTGGCTTAAACTGATGAACCACCCATGTGCTGTTAAACAGCACTACAATTGATAGAAATATAGAAACTGAGATTCAGAAGGACTTCTACTGTTGCATATCTCTAGACCAGGGGTCACAAACTCGAATACCTATAGGAGTCAACGTGGGTATGTGACCAAAGATACAGATTATATACTAAATACTTTGCTTTTACAGTAAATGATAAGAATGTTTATTTCCACAAAGAAATACTGTTTATATCTTGCTTTCTTGAAATATTAGCTCTCCTAGATTTATTTTTCACTTGCACATCTTTGTTAAAGATATAGAAACAGGGAAATATTTATTTACTCTAAAAAGAAAAACAGCAAATGATGATGACTGTAGTTGACTTTCAGATTTTCTGTCAAGGAGACAATAAATTGATGGGTACTCTGCTGAACTGGAAAGTGTATATCCTGTCTGAATTATGCAACTGCAATTTAACTCCAGCTGACTTCTGGTACAGTGTTTCCAAATCTTCTGGTCACTTGCCCCAAGAAACAAAGGAGAAGAGATTGTTATTGGGAAGGTCTTGATTTTTTAAATCTTGGCCTAATTTAATAATTCTTAAAAAAATTATGTAAAATAAAACATTTTACGCTAAACTATATTCATCTTCAGAATAGACTGGGCAATAGGCAAAGAGTTCCCAGAACTATGATATTCATTTAAGTATATATTGATGAAATCATAGCATGTGAAAGAGCAAGCAAATAAGTGTTTGATTCTATGGTAGCAAAAAGCTAGAAAATGCAAAACTGACTTTAGTTTGATAAGACCATATACAAATATCCAAACTATGCATATGTTATTTTAAGTACCTCCAGGTGTTATCTACATTCCCTAGTATACCTATAATGGATGAACCAAATAATTAGTATACCAATTCTTTCTTATTTTTGTATATGGCTCTTGATCAACTTGCCCATTTTAGAGTTTTTCTGTTGTGGTGTTATGTGATTGGGAAGAGTATTACGTCAAAATATTTCCCATACATCATTTGCATGAAATTGAAATTCTTTTAGCTGTTTGTTATTTACATTTTGAGAGTTTTTCTTATACTGTTTTCAGCTATTAAAGAACTAGGAATTAACTAAATACTGAGTAATAACTACTCAGAAAAGTAAAACCTTTCACTAATATGGCGACTTGGATGCATTACCTTTCTGTACCATCTAAAAACTTGAGATAATGTTAGTATTAATCTCATAGGGTTGTAAAGATTAAGTGACATATAGGTAAACCCCTTAAATCATGGTCTGATATAGAAAGCATTTAATAAACGTTAGCTATCAAAATAAATTTAAAATATTATTAATTAATAAATATGTTCTGGTTGTTAAGATATAAAATGAGAAAGAGTTTCCAGTACACAGGACACAGTTGTTTCCTCAATCTCCCATTAAAAAAACAAAAAACAAAAAACGTATTGACTCTCTAATATCCTATACTCAGCAACTAAAATGACAAACATTTACAAAGAGAAATTAATGAATTATATTTGAACAGTGATGTAACATCAAAACCATCTTACAGCTGTAAAAATGAAACCAAAGGCAATTAAATACTCATCATTAGAACAAGAAACCACAAAGTCAGGTAGAGTAAATATCTGAGTCATAAATGTAAACCAAAGGGTCATGAATTGCCCCTTGCAACTGAGACAGAAGAGAATAAAAACCTGATAAAATACTATCCGACTAAATAATTTAAATCACTAGCATCATAATGGCATGAATTGCTTCTAAAAGAGTTGCCTTTATGGTCAATGTAGTAGCCCATGCAGAAATAATGAATAATATGGAAGTTATAACTATCTTTTAGGTAGGAAGTTACTAATCAAACAAACAAAAAAAATAGAGGATTGAGGAAATTACATAATTTGTCAAAGTTACAAAGCTACAAAACCGTAAGATAAGAAATTCAAATGTAGACCTCTCACACTCAAGAAATTATGCTCTTTTATTGCTGCCTTTCCATTTAGGGAGTAAGATTTTTCACTTTATAATCACTAAGAAGCAATTCTTTGAACTAACAAATGTGTAGGTGGAGAACAAAAATTTTCTCACAAGCACACTATACTAATTTACCAACTGGTAAGGGACATTAGCCCCTTGTTCACAGGCATTATCCAGTTGCTGGGCTTATGTGTAACATTTACAAAGTCAGGCATGGAATTGGGAATAAAACAAATGGTTTTCTACCTCAATTGCATGCTGGAATCTTAGGATTCAGTGAGAGATATGTCAGTTTTAAATAGCCACAAGCATATCAAAACTACATCAACAGTTATATTTTACCAATAAAAAATGAAATTGCTTTCATTAACCTGATTATATTCAGGATAATAATGACAGCCACAGACAGCCACAGCCTAATGCACTAAGGATTTTCTTCTTTGGGTGACTAAAATGCAAAAGTTTTGCAAACTCTGCAAATTACATTGTGAGAATTATTCGGGTCCATTTCAGTGTTATATTTTCTATACTTGTCACAGATGGACACTTCAAAGCCTTTCCTGATGATTCAATATAAATACATATTCTTAAAGCATTTTCCTGTTCAAATAGGCCCTCATAATTCACTTTTAAGTGTTACATGAACAGCTCAGTGTGCTATGTGACTAGAGTCCTCCTAACTCAATGCTCTGTCCACCTGAATCCTATTATGTTGATTGTGCAAAAACCACATCCTACCACCTCAATATTTTTCCCAACAAGACCTTCAAATAAGTGCATCCTACTGATTAGAGTATAAGCATAAATCTGCTGAAAGTGTTCACGTCAGACCTACTACATAACTAGTATTTCAATCTAGAAGTAAACGTTATAGGAAAGGATACGTGCATTCAGATTTTCAGATACTTGATAAAATAACTTTATGGAAGATATCCTCAGTGATCACCAAATTGAGTAAACATGTCATTGTTAAATTAAAAAATAAATCAACAAATATTGTGTTATATGCAGTATAACCATGAAAGATATCTGGCCCTCACCTTTAACATCCTTCAAATTCAAAGAAAAAAATTAAATGCAATAAATGCCAAAATGTATCCTGTCTTGTGCAGGTAGAAAAGCTTAAAGATATTAAGACACACATTTGTTTGGTTGTTCAAAATCCATTTACCTTTATTTAGGTAATAACATTTCACTTTCCTTCATATGTCTCCCTTTGTTGGCTGCACACAAGATGTCCTATTCTCAACAACAAAAAGATAAACAACCCAATTAAAATATGGGCAGAGGACTTGAACAGACATTTCTTTAAGGAATATATAGAAATGGCCCACAGGCACACAATAAGATACTTAACATCATTAGTCATTAGGGACATGTAAATCAAAGTCATGCGATATTACTTCACACTTTAAAAAAAAAAAATTCTTGGCCAGGATGTATATATATTAGAATCATAGTATATTGCTGATGGGAATTTAAAATGGTACAGCTACTGTGCATACGAGTTTGGTAATTTCTCAAAAAGTTAAACGTAGAACTACCACATGACACAGCAACCCCACTCTTAGGTATATAACCCTAAGATCTGAAAACACAAACTCAAATAAATATTTGTACATGGATATTCACAGCAGTGCTATTCACAATAGCCAAAGATGGAGGCAACCCAAATGTCCATCAATAGATGAATGGATAAACAAACTGTAGTATATATATATATATA
>NW_020185326.1:334528-338781 GCF_003031525.2 Neophocaena asiaeorientalis asiaeorientalis | reverse complement strand
GCCAACTGGCCCGAGGCAGGGGAACACAATCAGATTCACAGGTTGCATCAGACCGCAACTCTCCGGACCACCCAGTTCCAGAAACTGACCTGGAGACTTTCCAGACCACCCAGTTCCAGAAACTGACCTGGAGACTTTCCAGACCACCCAGTTCCAGGAACTGACCTGGGGACTTTGCACCCGGCCCAGCCTTCCCGCCTTTCGAGGGGCAGGACTAACGGTCCCCCAGGATACCCGAAAAGACCACCAAATAAGGAATACCCTGCACCCTCCCAGATTCACCACACCCCTTTCCCTTCTTCCCCTATAAAATCTTGCCCAACCCTCACCCGGGTGCTACTTCTCTGGCCCCTTTCTCTCGGACCAGAGAACCTCGCCCTGGAGCGCTCCCTAATAAAGCTCACTTGAAACTTTCCTCTGTTTCGCGGTGCCATTTGTTAAGATCCGACCTTTCAATATACAGTGGAATATTATTCCATATTGTAATACTATTCCATAGAAAATAATGAAACACTGACACAGGCTATAACAAGGATGTCTGTACGGATTTGGAGACAAAAAACAAGTTGTCAGTTGTTAGGGGCTGAGGGAAAGGAAGAATGAGAAGTAACAGCTTTATAAGTATGTGGTTTTATATGGGGGCAATGAAAATGTTTTAGAACTAAATAGAAATGGTGGTTGTACAACATCATGAATGTAAATGCTTCTGAATTCTTTCGTTAATGTTGTTATGTGAATTTTGGCCCAACTGAAAAAAATAAAAAGATTACCAAAAACAGAAAAGACATTCTTATCTCCTTTGTCCAAGGGTGTAACCACATGACAAAGTTGGACAATGTCTTTTACCTGGGACTTTTATCATTAAGTATGAGATGAAATTATAAGAAAATGATTAACCCTCTTTCATTACAATGGAAGTGTTATATTGGTGATGATTTTTATTGGTATTATAATTAAGGCTGTGATTCCTATTAATGTATACTTTTTTTTAATACCCTATGGAACCAAATATATCTCTATGCACAGAATACAGACTAAATCTGTGGGGTAGGGTTTCTGAAGCCTCTAAAGCTAAATATCAATTAGGCTCATGAAGTTGAAACCAAACCCTGTGGGGCTCCTGGGCATGGAAGCCTTTCACACAGTTGCTAATCAGTTGCAGAGACAAGGGAGGAGCAGCCAAGAAACAACAGTGCAGCCCTGGGGCAGGTCCTGGTTCCTCCTCAAGGGATACAATATCTTTGAGCTCTTTACAGAACTAAAACACCTAACAAATGGAAGATGTTAGCATTCTTCATTCCAGAGAAGATTAAAGGAACCTTGAGAATCTCATCAAGAGACCACCTGAGGCCAGATTAAAAGAACCAGAAAGGCTCAAATCCTCCCAGGTGGGGACACAGAGTTTTGAGGGGCCTGCTGTGTCCCCCTTTGCTTGGCAAAGCAATAAAGCTATTTTTTTTTTGATATGGACCATTTTTAAAGTCTTTATTGAATTTGTTACAGTATTTCTTCTGTTTTATGATTTGGTTTTTTTGGCCACAAGGCATGTGGGATCTTAGCTCCCGGACCAGGGATTGAACTCACACCCCCTGCACTGGAAGGCAAAGTCTTAAGCACTGGACCACCAGGGAAGCCCCAAGCTATTTTTTTCTACTTCACCCAAAACTCTGTCTCTGAGGTTCAATTTGGCACTGGTGCACAGAGGCCAAGTTTTTGGCATCAAAGCTTTGCGCTTTCAGACATGGATACAGCTGCTAGCTTCATCATCATTTCTTCAGACATCACCCTGTGTTTATCTTATGGCAAATTTATGGAAATATTCTCATATTTTTAACGCTGTGCCACACTGCTCTCATTTTTTTTATGAACAGGGCACCTATAACCTCAAAGTGTTCCTAGAAAATACAAATTTGCCATAGTGAAACCTAGTATTCCTCTGCTGAAAACTCTTTTATAGTCTTCTGAAAAGGAAATTCTCACTAACTTGACCCTGTATAATTCAAGTTTTGAAATTAGAGATAAAATACTTAAGACACCAGAGTTTATTTTCACTGTTAACTTTCAAAATGTTTCCAAAAATATTGATCTCCTTTTAAAATTTTTACCCAATCTGTACTATAAATTTCTCATCTATGTCATCTATTGATTTAGGATTTATAGTTACTCCTCATTAATCAAGGAGATTGCCAAATTGCTCAGTTTTTTTCCTGTCCAATTCAAATTATTTCATATCTCTGGTGACTTGAAAGTTCAACTTCAAATTTTCAAAGTGGTTATTTACCACATAGAAGTTAAACATACAGTTGAACCTTGAATGACATGGGTTTGAACTGCAAGGGTCCATTTATATGCAGATTTTTTTCAACAGTAAATACAACACTACTATACCATCCGAGGTTAGTTGAATCTGCATATATTCAACCACAGATACAGAGGAACTATGTAACAGTGTGGGTTGACTATAAGTTATCTTGGATTTTCAACTACATGGACACTCAGTGTCGCTGGTCCCTGAGTTGTTCAAGGGTCAACTGTACTTTATTTCAGTGGTCCCCAACCTTTTTGGCACCAGGGCCCGGTTTCGTGGAAGACAATTTTTCTATGGACTGGTGGCAGGGGAGGGGGGGTGTGGGAGGAGATGTTTCAGGCAGTAACTCAAGCCATGGGGAGCGGCAGATGAAGCTTTGCTCGCTCACTGCTCACCTCCTGCTGTGCGGCCCGGCTCCTAACAGGCCGCAGACCAGTACCAGGCCACGTTTAGAGACCCCTGCTTTATTTGATTATTGAATCCAATACACCTAAGATTTCAGAATAATTGTTTGTAATAACTGCAAAATCTCTACCTCCAATACTGATCTCTCAGTCCCTCACCTAGTGCACATCCCAATCTAGAAATCTACCAGGCATTTCAAAATTAACTTGATTAAACTTAAATTTTAAACATGTTCCTTTCTCACAGTGAATCTTCCTATCATCCAATCATAAACCAATGAGTCACCCTTGACCTTTACCTCCCTCTTGTAGCTTATCAGTCACCTCATCTTAAAATTTCTACCATAAGAATTCTGTCTTGAATCCACCTATATCCATGTCTACTCCTTAGTTGGTGTCTTAACCATTTCTTACTTAGATTATTGAAACACTTCAGTTGTGGGTCTTATCTGAGTTCTCAGTAAGTCTCAAGGTTAGATCTTTTTAAAAGGCAGATGTGATCAGATGTAATTTGCATTTAAGCATTCTATAAATTATTATACTTGTCATTTTAAATTTAAAATCCTTAAAACACATTTTTTGCCATAACTCTGCATATTATTTTTCATATTTAGATATCTGCATGCTTTTATTCAGTCCTAAGCCTTTGTATATGGTGTTCCTTTTGCCCTTAATGCTCCTTACCAATCCTTATTTTGCTATTCATTCTAAAGAAATAAGTTCTGGTTAACTACGTCTCTGCCACCCTGCTACCATTTACATAGACATTTATTGTTGTCATATAATCCAATCATCTTCATCATTGCACTTATCAATTTACTTTCTACATAAAATGCTTTGCAAGATATCAAACTATACATGACCCTACAGGTCTGTGAGTACATAAATAAATGAATTTACTGAGTCAAATTTTTAAAGTAAGTATTTTAAAGTATCCATAGAAAATATCTGTGGAAAGTGATAAAAGCTTTATAATGTGGATGAATTACTTATGTTTGCAGTGGGGAATGTTTACAATTGAAATGCAGTTGTAAACAAGAGAGCTAGTTCTTTTCTTTGAGGATCTTAACTTATTGACTCATGGGGAGAAAAAGAAATAAAATGTAAACCAAAAACACACAAAATTCCTTATAAGTGTAGTAGGTTTTATGAAGGATAAAGAAATAGGAGTGACACAACAGAGAGTAACTGCTTTTTGAGAAGGTGTTTTGTTTTAGATAATCAGAGGAGTCCTCTTGGAAGTGGTGTCATTTTAACTGAGATCTGAATGATAAATGGAGGTCAGGCTCGCAGTCATCCAGGAGGAAAGTGCACAGGATGATAAAATGGCTGGTGGCAGGCCCTGAGATAGGAGTAATTTAGCATGTTTATGGAAGTGAAAAGGAGCTAATGTGACTGGAATGTAGAAAATGAGGCTGAGGAGGTATATGTGTGTTTACTCATACATTTTTAAAATTTGTTTGATTGAAGTATAGTTGATTTACAATGTTATGTGAATTTCTGCTGTACAGCAAAGTGATTCAGTTATATATATATATATA
>NW_020185326.1:292184-334209 GCF_003031525.2 Neophocaena asiaeorientalis asiaeorientalis | reverse complement strand
TATATATATATATATATATATATACATACACACTTTTCCACATTCTTTTCCATTATGTTTTATCAAAGGATATTGAATATAGTTCTCTGTGCTATACAGTAGGACCTTGTTGTTTATCCATTCTAAATACAGTAGTTTCCATCTACTAATCCCAAACTTCCAATCCAACCCTCCCCCACCCCCCTTCTCCTTAGTAACCACAAGTCTGTTCTCTGTAGTCATAGAAGATATTTTTAATTTTGATTTTGTTATGTTATCACACAAGGATAATGGGATGCATCGAAAGTTTGTAAAACAAAGAAATTATATAATATAAGCTATTTTTAAAGGCCATTCTGGATGATATAAGGCAATTATAAGGGGCCACGGTGGGCTGTGCCAAGAAAGGAAGCAGGGGGACAATAAAAAGGTTATTGTATTCATCTGGTCAAGCAATCAATGAAAGAGGGCTAGGGTGGAAGCAGTGGAAATGATTATATCTTTTTTAAGGTAGTCTGAATAAGAATTGCTGATTGGTTATATATAAGGGTGGGTTGTAGAAAGGAAGAATATAGACTGTACCCTAAGTCATTTTCTTTACAATTAGATGGATGGACATGGCATTTACTGATACAGCGGAGAAAGGGGAAATGTAAGTCACCTGGTTTTCATTAATCTGGACGTGCCTAACATGACCCAAATGGAGACATTAGGTAGACCTATGTTAACACAATAGGATGTCAAAATTTGAAATTTTGAATAAGATATAAATATTGAGCAGATATCAAATACCAAAGTAACTTTTGGTTAGACCTTCCTGGGGGCTGTAAAACAAAAATATCTGAGGATTAGATTACTTACTTTTGTGAGTATTTACGGTGCTATGTGGCTGGAAACTGAGAAAGTTGTTCAAGGAGATCTATTTGGTGAAAGCTGCTATTATACAGTAAGTCCCACTCTTCTTTAAAGAGTTTAATGGAATTATTTGGAGAGCTTGATGTATTTCCCAACAGTTAGGAAAAGCATACTGAACAGGCATTTTAAGCCTTCTTGGGAAATCTACAGGATGAGAGATGGGCTGACTATCTGCTTTGGTGGCAGAGCAAAAGGGAGTGGCTGCTGCTTTGGGATCCACCTCCACTCACAGAGATATCTCAGGAAGAGAATGTTTGAGTGGACCTTACGGATCAGTTGTGGGCCATGTAGGAGAGAGAGATACCTACTCATGCAGACTGCCTAAAGTGATATGGAAATTAGAAGTTGAATAGAGACCTTTTGAGTGTACGGCTATGGAAAAAGAGTAAGCAACTGCAGGACTAGACTGGATTTGCTAACATCAAGACAGTGTGTGTGTGTGTGTGTGTGTGTGTGTGTGTGTGTCTGTGTGTGTGTGAGGGTGAAGATTCTCCAAAGTACCAGTAAAATTCCTCATTTAGGAAACAGTAAGATTTAAACAATTTCTAAACATAGACATGGTAATAGCACTGTTCAATAATATTAATAAAGAAATTCCCTCCCCCACCTGACCTCTACTTTCTCCCAGTTTCCCATAAATAATAAAAAGAATAGAAATATAATATATTATATACTTACTAATATATAGTTTATACTTAACTAGTAAGGGTACTAATCATACCCTTAATAATTGACAGGATATACTGTCAATTAATAAAGAATCTAGTCTGCAGCAGGACTTGGCTGGGAAGGAGGAGAAGTTCAGGGTTTTTCTTATTATATAAATAAAACATTTTTAATCTAAATTGAGATCATGTTCACAATTATAATGATCACAGAACTTTTTGGTACCCAAGAATAATAAAGAAAATCATGTGGCCTCACAAATTTTCACCCAATTGAAAGGGAAGGGCAGAAGACAATAATGGAGCTCTATGAAGCCAAATGGAGCTCTATGGAAGCCAAATGGAGCTCTATGGAAGCCAAAAACATCTATTTAGGATTTCATGTGGTAACAGTGAATGAGAGGTAAATGCATACTCTTCTTATTTCTGTTGGTTCTGAGAAGCCACATGCTGTATCTCAGAAAAGGATACAATCATAAGGAATGATGTCATCTAGGACGATATTTTCTAATTTCAGAAATATCAGCTATCCAGCAAATTTCTAGACCTGTCATGTTTTTTTCTTTAATTAAAAAAAAATCTATTTAGAGGAAATAACTATGTCAATGGAAATGGAAGAATTATTTAGCAACAATCAAAGAGGTAATTAACTACATTTTAAAAAATATTAAATCAGTCTCACTTAAAATTCAATCTATTCTTAGCAAACATACATAGTGTTGCAAGTAAGGATAAAATCAGATGCTAAAGCTATGGGATATAATGGGGGAAAAAGCATAAATACTGGACTCACACAAATGTGGTACTGAATCCAGGCTTCAGTAATTTTAAAGTGTGGAACTTAGAAATACTCCCAAAAGGCAAAATATACCTGCCTCATGTGATTATCTTGCAGATCTGTGAAGTGATTCAGGCAAAGTACCTTACGTAAGCACTCAAAATATACTTTCATCATATTTTGTAAAGAACTTATTTTTCCAAGTCATACTTTATAAATATTGTATTGCTAAATATATAAAAGGATACAAATCTGAAAAACGCACCCTTTACTTAAATCTCACATACAGCTTGTGCACTTATAAACTCATGAAAAGCTTACTTTAGTCATGAAGGTACTCTCTGATTTTTTTGCACTGCTATTTCTTCAAATTGTTAATAAGCTTTAAAGACAGATTTCACTTCATTGAAAGATTTCACTCTCACAGGCTCTGCTGCTCACTCCCAGGGCATCTTCTCCCTGTAGCCAATTGTTTCATCCAACTGATTCATTGCACTGTTGTTACAGTTCATTAGAAGAATGAGCGATGCTGATAATTCAGCAGATGAAATTCATTGGTCCCTATATGGTTCAGCTAATACTGTGAGTTTTGTCCTGTGGAACAGGGAAGCATGTGAGAGAGTAAAGAAAATATGGTGCTTGCTTTCAGCCCTTAGGTTTGGATGGGTATACCCTTTGTAAATCAAATCAATAAATATTTCTCAAGAGTTTCAAGTTGTTGAGTTTTCTTTCAAAATTATTTTGACCATCACTGTTTAACAGCAAGAGATTTTCACTATGACCCAATCGTGAGTTGTTTTTATTTTTTTCCGGAAACACTGATCTCTATAGGTGTAGCAACAATGTAACTTTAATACCAAGAAAGGTACTATAAAATATAAAATAATTAATAAAATATGGCAGTATAGTATAGAAAAAATTGTAACTATTTAGTGTGTGCTTGACAGTGTGTTAGGTACTCAAACTTCATTAGTAAACAAGACAGGCATAGGATGTGAGGAAAGAAAGATAGGAAGCATTAAAAAGTGATGTACTGCTAGTCTTGCTACCACTTAATGAGTAGGAACAATGAGAGATATGGTTGATCAGAAGATTTACACACTATACACACAGGATTTGTCTGACTGGACTAGGAGGTCGAACTAGTCTTTGGTATAATCTATGGGAGAGAGGAAAGAGGAAAAGTTTATCTACTCATTCCAACTGCTCAAAGTTCAACTTATAGGGAGATGATTCCTTTTCTATTCTGAATTCTATCACCTGACCCACTTGAAGGCCCTCAGAATATCAGATCCCATGTTTTATGGTGTGCTGTTTCGTCTAAATCCAGAAAATGTGGGAAAATTTTGAACTTCTGATTATGCCACTTTGGGCCAGATAGCAAGGAGGAGGGCCTGGCATCCTGAGGGCATGTCTCTTGTAGCTTTTGGATGCAGTGTGAGAAGAAAGTAGCACTGCAACAATGAAGGTACCAATCAAGAGAAAATGAGGTGGTTCCTAAGAATTATTTCCAACAGAATGTCATGCACTTTATGTAGACAGCAGGGCAAAAATCTGTCAGAGTAACTTATCAATACCTGTTTGATAATTAATGAGTGATTGACTGAATGAAAGAATGACTAAGAGTCATGTACTAGACAACTGTTTTGTGAGATACAAAAGATAGGAAAGTGGTGACAAAAGAAAAATAAAGATTAAATACATAAATTATTTTTCTATAAATGATGCTCTATTTTCAGTTTGTCGTAGAGCTGCAATTTTTGTCTCTATTACAGATTTTGTCCTTATTACAGATTTTGACTATTGAGAAGAACTGTGGAGAATTATAAAGAAAAACCACACTGTTCATTAATATGCTGGAAAAGAAAGCAATCAATCATCCGGTTAACTCGGCTAAAATAAAAAACAAGTGGAATATTTGCATAGTCTTCATTTTAATAAAGAAAGTATACATAATTTACCTCGCCTAATCTTTCTTAACCTGAGCAATCAAATTTGTCTTTTCCAAGCTATTTATATCAAGATAAAAGAGCCAACTGCATATTTTCAAAGTTCAAGTTGCCATCAACCTAACTTCTCCCCTCAAACATGCAGGAAAAAAGTGCAAGTAAAATTAGTGATACTGAACTCCTACTGTTATATTTGATATTTTAATGAATTAACTAAATGATTTTGGAAATGTGTACAACTGTTCCCAAATAACAAAGTTTCTCAAAAACATGTTTTAAGTTTCCATCCATTGCTGTGTTCTATGAGTCTGTATTTTTGAAAACGTGTTTTGCAGGGATCCTAATTCAGCAAGTCTGGCAGGACTACACAGACTACTGTAATTTGTTACATGGTTTTACTATGCCATGTGACTAAAGCTTTATTCTGGCTCCCTCCAAGCCAGAATTATATTCTCCAGAAACATAATACTTTATTATTACTATCAGGGCCAGGAATTTTCTTTCATCAGGTTCACAAATTATGTGTTTCTGTTATAGAAATTATGTATGTATCACCAAAGTATATATTACACAACCCCCAATTTTCTCATCAATAAAGTAAGTCAGATAATAATATATGGTTAACTTGCAAGCATTTGTCATATGAAATTTCCTTAAGCACACAAATGATTGTACAACTTCATAAATCTGAGCTTCTTAATACTCCCTAATGCCTAGAGAATAAAGTTTAACCACTACAGCTATCTATTCAAAATCATCCAGGATCTACACCAGAGTACTCCATAAAGTAGTGATTACAGGAAGTACAGATTCTTATGGTTAGTGTGTTATTTGGGCATGAGGGTGCAATGGCAGTTAAGATAGGAAGAAAGTTTTCATTCAAAATTTGAAAATGCTTTGGTCACCATGATGAAGATTTTTATTACTTGGACACTGAAGAGTCCAGTCAGCTATGAAACTGAAAATTTCCCTGTGTTCGTACACCTTTCTCCTACGCAGGGTATATATTTTTCTTACACAGGATATTGACATCTGTAAGTCTCCATGTAGACATTGTCAGGCTAGACTCTTCTGACTGCACTGGACACATGAACAACTTCTCAGATCTCTAAGTACTACCTGAGATACAGTTTTAGACTTGCTACATTCAGAGGTTCATGATTGGATTTTGTCTTGTGCTTAACTGTAAAGCATGACGCTTTACCCAAGTATGCAATAGAAAGAAATGGCCTGTAGGGATTAGCATAACTTATACTTTTTCCCCAGTAGAAAATATAAAAATATATTTTATTATCCGGATGAAATAAACATCACATGGGACAACCAGGTAACCGGACCACATTAATTAAGCTTTTCTTTTGTCCGTATAGTTTCAGCAAAAGAACCATTTCAAAATCAATTGCAACTTACAAAATTTGGTTTTAATATGCATCATTCCCCAGAGCCAAATTTTAATTTGCGTTTTCTGGTTAGTTACATATTTGAGGCCTCTGCAGACTAAACTGTGTACTTAGAGCTTAGGAATTTATGAGACAACCTTAGTATTCTCATTAGAAACAGCATGTCCAAAATCATTACTCAGCCTACAGGCCCCTTAGCCAATAGGCACAGAAATCTAATGGAGACCTTGTAATATATTTTAGTTGTCCTGGCTGCTATATATACCTTCTCAAGAGGAAGGTCCATATATTTTGATGAGAACAAATTATAACCCTGTTTCCCAAGTTACTTTTATCTCCACTGAGCTTGAGCCTACAATGGTGTTGTGCACTCAGCACATCTAAACTGATGATGGCCTGTGTGCAGCACACAGAAGTTTGAAACCAACTGCCTGAGGTTTTTCTAACTGCTGCCACATGTCTACATGTTCTTTTAAAAACAGTAACAGGAAGAAAAGGGTAATAATTGTGAGGGGGCAAGAATGGAGCTTATGGGATGCTGATAATATTATTACATTTCTTTATCTGAGAAAAGGTGATACATAGATGTCTATGTTGTGGCTCAGAATTTGTGCACTTTTCTATATGTATGATAGCAGCAATAAAATTTTTTTTAAATGGCCACTTGTATAATAGTTTCATGAAATTGAAACCAACTGCTTGAAGATTTCTTACCTGCTACCATCATGCCTACATCTCAATCTTCTCTTGGTTAAACAACAATGAAAACAACAACAAACATAACCTAGCTCTTTTGGGGGCATAGAATGAGCTCATAAGAGTACTAATAGCTATGTCTTTGTTCTAAGAAGCTGATTTTCGCAAAACTGTTGTTATCCGTTTTATTCATATGATACTGCAGCAGCTAGTAAATGGAAAATTCAAGCTGTCCATGGGATTGCTTTAAACTATCATCTCTTAAATATTTATTAACAGTTGGATATATGGCTTTAGAGCTCATGGATGAGAATATAACTATCAGGATATTTATGACAGTTAATACAATGAGAATGGATGAAAGTGCCTAGAGAGAGAGAGCATAAAGTGAGAAGAAAAGTTGTCCAGGAATACAGCTGGGAGAAGTGTCAAGATTTAAAGGGCAAATAGGGGAAGATGACCCAGGAGAAAATACTGAGGAGGAAAAGCTACCTAAGTAGGTAAACATTAGCAGTGTGTCATCAGGGTCCAAATGGGGGAAATGAGGCAAATGCAGAGTCAACAGTTAAAGTTGCTGCCCTTGAACATGTCTAAAGCTAAAAGGAAGGAGGCAGTAATGGCAAAGCTAAAAATACATGTGAGAATGGCAATCTAGAATCCAGGTATAAGAAATTCACTTTAATCAAAGTTATGAATTATTTAGTAGACATTAAATGCCATATATTTTAGTCATGTTGTCTAGTATGATTTTTAACCACAATACTACAAGAAAGGAACTAATCAGTGTCAGAAACTATACCATCACCCTGAGAGTAACTAGAACGCACTGTGCAGTTACTCACACATCTACCATACTACCACTCCATGCTAATTTATCTCATGTTAATCATGAAAATTTTCCAGGGATCTTTTAATTTTATTCTGGTCTAGGGTTTACCGTGATATTCTTATAATATCTGTATGTATTTGCATATGTTGGAAGAGATGTTGTTAAATGATAAGTACACCCATTATATTTAAACTGTTTTATGCCTCACAAAAACATATATATAATTATGCAAATTGAATATTTTATTAAAACTTATTTCAGAATAAACTCCTTTGTGAGTACTTTATGGTAAGAGATCCAAGGCAAACAAGTAAATGTGCCTTCATGCACAATGAGGGTACAAATAGAGTGAGTCCTAAGAGTCTTCAAAAGAAATTTTCTGAAGTTACATGCATTGATCTGATTAGCTATATTCACGAAGATCAATTAATATAGTAGGCAAGAAAGGAAGAAATTTATAAAGGAGACACTTTAATCCATATACCATAAAATGGAACCACACAGTAACTTTACATAGACAGTTTCATGGTTGCTAATTACAGAACAGGATTTCATTTTTTTGTAAACGCTTTCACATCTGATTTTACCTAAAATATTCTTTTAAATGGTTATAATTTTTAAATTCCTTGCCCTTTTGCACCTAAATCAACAGCCCCGTCTTCCCTTATCTATAATTTGTAAGGCTTTCATCTTCACAGCTATGGGCAGAATTCCATTTGTATGAACTGAGTCAGAAAGTGCAGAAGCTAAAGAAATCCATTTGTAAAAATTGAAAGAGAAAGTGCAGAGGCTAATACAAATATATGGTATAACTGATTTTTAAGAAAGGAATATGAAGCCTATAATAGCTTTCTTTATACTGATTATATCACTCTCAAGCTTAAAATTATTTAGTATCTCCCCTTTGCCAAGGTTGTTTGAATGTTAAACAGGTCTTCCATAGTCTGTCTTCTTATTCTTCCAGCCTCACATCTCATCAGGTCCTCTTGGACCCTAGGCTTTGGCCATGCTGAACTACATGCAGTTCTCCTAATGCCCCAGATCATTTCAAAGCTCTATAAATTTGCACAATTAAACCCTTTATAAATATTAGCTTATTTTTGTACCTGAAATGCTTTCTCTCCTTATCTACTTACTGGTCATTCTTTTTTAGCAGGCACTTCAGTGCCCTTCCTGATAACTTCCTCTTTGTATAGAACTGTCTTCTCCCTCCATTTTGACCCAAAATATAGTGATACAAATTTCAAACTCAATCTCTTTTACATACTATCACATCTGTTTAAATTCTCTGCCCCTATAACACTTGGAGTACTTGAAGACAAGGATCCTGACTGACTCGCCTCAGTATCCTGTGCATCTTGTATAACTCTAAATACCATTAAAAATATCTATGGAATAAAGAGCCCAGAAATATACCTCCACAAATAGGCTCAAGTGACTTTTGACAAAGATACAAAAGCATTTAATGAAGGGAATATAATCTGTCAAACAACTGGTGTTGCGGCAATTGGACATACGTAAGAAGAAAAAAAGAAAAAGAACCTTGACCTAAACACCACAAATTTACAGAAAATTTAACTCAAAATTGATTATAGACTTAAATGGGAAATAAACACCATTAGGGAAATCCAAATTAAAACTACAACAAGATATCACTACATACCTATCAGAATGCCTAAAATTAAAAAAAAAAAAAAAGTGAAACATCACATACTGGCAGGAATGCAGAGAAACTGAATCACTGATACATTGCTGATAAGGATGTAATATTGTACAGCCACTCAGGAAAATATTTGGGCAGTTTCTCATAAAAATAAATATGAACCTATCCTATTACTCAGTAATCATATTCTTGGCATTTTCCCCATAGAAATAAAACTTACATTCACAAATGTTCATAACAGCTTTATTTTTAATAACCCAACACTGGAAAGAACCAAGATGACCTTCAATACATATTAATACATACATAACATGGAATATTACAGAGGAATAAAAAGGAATGCACTATTGATACATATAAATACTTGAATGAATCTTCAGGGAATTATGTTGAGTGAAAAAAGCCAATATCAAAGATTACTACGGTATGATTCCATTTATATAACATTATAAAATGGCAAAATTTTAGAAATGGGTAAGAGATTAATGATTTCCAGGTGTTAGGATCTGGGTAAGGGAAGAAAGAAGATGATTATGATTATAAAAGGGCAATATGAGGGATCCTTGCGACAACTGAACTGCTCAATATCTTGATTGTGGTAGTAGACATGTGATATAATGTTATGTAATTATACAAAACTAAACACACACACAAACATGAGTACAAATAAAATGGAGAAAATCTGAAAAAGATCACTGGATGTTACCAGTGTTAATATTTTGGTAATATTATAGTTTTACAAAATGTTTACCATTGGGGGAAACTGGTAAAGGGTATATGGCATCTCTATGTATTATTCCTACAACTGCATGTGAATCTACAATTATCTCAATACAATTTTCAATAAAATATACTAGTTGAACAAATTCATTGGTTTTTGTACACACTAAATATTTTAGTAAGACCTATGAAAACACATAAAATGAGAAAACTTATTTTCAGTCATATATTTTAATGAGCCTAATTCATTTTTTACATTAAACTTAAAAAATTTTTTTTTGAGATAACTGTAGTTTTTTCTTGGGACTTTTTTTTTGGAAAGAGGGATGCTTTCTCTCATCAGCATTTCCAGTTTCCAGCTTCTTAAGCTCCAAGTCTGCAGTATAAGAGGCCAAAAGGAAGCCCAAAGAACTCATCATCATGCTGTTCCTCATGTCCTCAAGTCCCTAGCCAGTCTGCCTTCTCTTCACCTTTCAGGATCTCCTTGTTTGCTTTGTATATAATGTCCAAGGTTTTTTGGATATACTTAGCAGGAGAAATAGGGAAAAGTACACCTACTACATCTTCCTGTGGAAGTGGAAGAATTGAAATCAACTATTAGTTCTTCTAAATGAAAAAGAATGCTGCTACCAAGAAATACTGAAAGACAATAAAATAAAATTCAGAAAGCTTAAAATACTATATTAGGTTTACCAAACAGCATACAGCTTGTGAGTTTGTGTGTACAATATAAGGAAAAACTTAGGCATGGACCATTGTTTATAGCAAGCGACCTAGTTATCGCATCAGATTTAGTAGATGGTTTCTTAAAAAAAAATTGTTAGGGAAAAAAAACGCTACATTTTTTAAAAAGTAAAAATGGAATATTAATTACAAAACCTTTGTACATAATTTAATTCTGCTTGTTTTTCTGTGGTAATGAGAATGATTTGGAGTGACTGAATAATAATAGATTAAAACATCTCTTTAGGGTGGAGGGGTGGAGGGGGAAAGCTTCGGGGCTGCGGAGAAGAGCACAGCTACAGGGGTGCGGAGGGCAAAGCCGAGAGATTCCCACACAGAGGATCAGGGCCGACCGGCACTCACCAGCCCCAGACGCTTGTCTGCTCACCCAACAGGGCGGGTGGGGCTGGGAGCTGAGGCTCAGGCTTCGGTAGGAGCACTGGGAGAGGACTGGGGTTGGCGGCGTGAACACAGCCTGCAAGGGGTTAGTGCACCACGGCTAGCCAGGAGGGAGTCCTGGGAAAAGTCTGGACCTGCCAGAAGAGGCAAGAGACTTTTTCTTCCCTCTTTGTTTCCTGGTGCGCGAGGAGAGGGATTAAGAGCGCTGCTTAAAGGAGCTCCAGAAACAGCTAAAAGCGTGGACCCCAGAGACGGGCATAAGACGCTAAGGCTCTTGCGGCCACCACCAAGAAGCCTGTGTGCGAGCATAGGTCACTATCCACACCCTCCTTCCAGGGAGCCTGTGCAGCCCGCCACTGCCAGGGTCCCGGGATCCAGGGACAACTTCCCCGGGAGAACGCACGGCACGCCTCAGGCTAGTGCAATGTCCTGCGGCCTCTGCCACCGCAGCCCCGCACTCCGTGCCCCTCCCTACCCCCTGGCCTGAGTGAGCCAGAGTCCCCGAAGCAGCTGCCCCTTTAACCCTGTCCTGTCTGTGCAAAGAACAGACGCCCTCCGGCGACCTACACGCAGAGGCGGGGCCAAATCCAAAACTGAGCCCCGGGAGACGTGAGAACAAAGAAGAGAAAGGGAAATCTCTCCCAGCAGCCTCAAAAACAGCGGATTAAAGCTCCACAATCAACTTGATGGACCCTGCATCTGTGGAATACATGAATAGACAACGAATCATCCCAAATTGAGGAGGTAGACTTTGAGATCAAGACTTATGATTTTTTCCCCTTTTCCTCTTTTTGTGAGTGCGTATGTGTATGCTTCTGTGTGAGATTTTGTCTGTATAGCTTTGCTTCCACCATTTGTCCTAGGGTTCTATCCGTCCGTTTTTTTTTTAAATTGTTTTTCTTAGTAATTATTTTTTATTTTAATAACTGTCTTCTTTCTTTTCTTTTCTTTTCTTTCCTTCCTTCCTTCCTATCCTCCTTTAGACAACAAATCATCCCAAATGAGGAGGTGGACTTTGAGAGCAATCTTTATGACTTTTTCCCCTTTTCCTCTTTTTGTGAGTGCGTATGTGTATGCTTCTGTGTGAGATTTTGTCTGTATAGCTTTGCTTCCACCATTTATCCTAGGGTTTTATCCGTCCTTTTTCTTTATTTTACTTTTTTTTCTTAATAATTATATTTTATTTTAATAACTACTTTGGACAAATTTTTAGAAATGCACAACCTGCCAAGACTGAATCAGGAAGAAATAGAAAATATGAACAGACCAATCACAAGCACTGAAATTGAAACTGTGATTAAAAATCTGCCAACAAACAAAGGCCAAGGACCAGATGGCTTCACAGGCGACTTCTATCAAACATGTAGAGAAGAGCTAACACCTATCCTTCTCAAACTCTTCCAAAATATAGCAGAGGGAGAACCACTCCCAAGCTCATTGTACGAGGCCACCATCACCTAGATACCAAAACCTGACAGTACTAAAGATAGATCAATGGAAGAGGATAGAAAGCCCAGAGGTAAACCCACGCACATATGGTCACTTTATCTTTGATAAAGGAGGCAGGAATGTACAGTGGAGAAAGGACAGCCTCTTCAATAAGTGGTGCTGGGAAAACTGGACAGGTACATGTAAAAGTATGAGATTAGGTCACTCCCTAACACCATCCACCAAAATGGATTAAAGACCTAAATGTAAGGCCAGAAACTATCAAACTCTTAGAGGAAAACATAGGCAGAACACTCTATTACATAAATCACACCAAGATCCTTTTTGACCCACATTCTAGAGAAATGGAAATAAAAACAAAAAGAAACAAATGGGACCTAATGAAACTTAAAAGCTTTTGCACAGCAAAGGAAACCATAAACAAGACCAAAAGACAACCCTCAGAATGGGAGAAAATATTTGCAAATGAAGCAACTGACAAAGGATTAATCTCCAAAATTTATAAGCAGCTCATGCAGCTCAATAACAAAAAAACAAACAACCTACTCCAAAAATGGGCAGAAGACCTAAATAGACATTTCTCCAAAGAAGATATACAGATTGCCAACAAACCCATGAAAGAATGCTCAACATCATTAATAATTAGAGAAATGCAAATCAGAACTATGATGTGGGGCTTCCCTGGTGGCGCAGTGGTTGAGAGTCCGTCTACCGATGCAGGGGACACAGGTTCATGTCCCGGTCTGGGAGGATCCCACATGCCGTGGAGTGGTTGGGCCCGTGAGCTATGGCCACTGGGACTGCTCGTCCAGAGGCTGTGCTCCGCAACGGGAGAGGCCATAGCAGTGAGAGGCCCATGTACCACAAAAAAAAAAAACCAAGAAAACCCCCCCCAAAATCTAGAATGAGACATCACCTCACACCAGTCAGAATGGCCATCATCAAAAAATCTACAAACAATAAAGGCTGGAGAAGGGGTGGAGAAAAGGGAACACTCATGCACTGTTGGTGGGAATGTAAATTCATACAGCCACTATGAAAAACATTATTGAGGTTCTATTTTTAGTTTTTTAAGGAACCTCAATATGATTTTTAAGGAACCATATGACCCAGCAATCCCACTACTGGGCATACACCTGTAGAAAACCATAATTCAAAAAGACACATGCATCCTAATGTTCATGGCAACACTATTTACAAGAGCCAGGACATGGAATCCACCTTAATGTCCATCAACAAAGGAATGGATAAAGATGTGGTACATATATACAATGGAATATTACTCATCCATAAAAAGGAACAAAATTGGGTTATTTGTAGAGATGTGGATGGATCTAGAGAGTGTCATACAGAGTGAAGTAAGTCTGAAAGAGAAAAAGAAGTATCATATATTAAGATATAAATGTGGAATTTAGAAAAATGGTATAAGTGATCTTATTTGCAAAGCAGAAATGGAGACACAGTCATAGAGAACAAATGTATGGATACCACGGGAAAGGGGGGTGGGGTGGGAGGAATTGGGAGATTGGGACTGACGCATATACACTATTGATACTATGTATAAAATAGATAACCAACAAGAACTTACTGTATAGCACAGGGAACTCTACTTAATGCACCTAAATGGGAAGAAAATCCAAAAAAGAGGGGATATGTGTATATGTATAGCTGATTCATTTTGCTACACAGTAGAAACTAACACAACATTGTAAAGCAACTATATTCCAATAAAATTTTAAAAATAAAAAGCCTTGATATTAAACCAGCAAGGACAATATAAGGAAGGAAAACCCTAAGGCAAACAACTAAGTGTTGTTGCAAAAATCAAAACTAAAATATTATCAAGTCTAAAGTATGCTAAAGAAAATAAAAAAGATAAAAATCATGTGTAGGCTTGATTTATAAGAAGAACATAAGCTTTTTTAACCTTAGAAAATCAATCAATGCAAGCCACCATATTAACATCTTAAAGTGAAAATTTTAAGAAAACCTAAATACAAAAAGAGAAGTTTCAGTGATGTAAGTTTCATTCACAATTTTAAAAGTAGTATCATTGCCAACTAGGAATATAGTAAACACTATTTTTCTTTCCTTAAATTATTCTCGAACTTGCTATTTATTTTTTGATTAATTTAGGAACTGTAAAATATGTATATGCTTCCATTTTCTAATGATAACCATTAAAAATTCAGTTTGTGTGCATGTATCTGTGTGTTCCTTTGTTTGCAAACATGAAGCAAGTTATGGGATACACTGATGTTTATGATATTCCAGTAAGTGATTAAAAGTCAACTTAGATTTTAATGTATACTTACTATTAGAATTTTTACCAGTAAAAAACCAATAATATAAGCCATAATGTATTTGAATATATGTTTATATGAACATGAAAATATATGTACAACAATATACATAAGCCATTAAAAACTGGTTACAAGAGAGATTTAGTTTGAAAGTTATTTAGATGGGAAATAATTAGATTTCTCTTTACATGCATTTATATAGGCATATTGATATATGCACAGAAAACAAATATACAGCAATATATTGATATTTAGGCAATCTTGTACACTACTGCACATTAGTGCAGGACCACAAAAATAACCGTGCAAAGTTAAGTCATGTGAAGAGATCTTAATAGCCAATGGAAAAAATTATAATTGTTTCATGATCTTTAAAATTGTTTGCCAACACATTAAAAACTCTTTTATTGTCAGTTATAAATGTATAGAAAAATTACAAGTAGTAACACAAGTATTTATCTTATACATTGTAATTTCAAATATTAATCTTATACATTGCAATTTCCAATATTAGGAACATTGATAATTCAAGTTTTATTTCTTTGTAAAAACTTATTAAGAATAATTTGAGGAGTGCTTGCCTCCTTCTCCTCATTGTATAACTTGTGATAAAAGTGAGCATCTTTTTTATGTCTTGGGGAATTGTGATATTCTAACTTTCTATCAGCTTCCAACATTTTATTCTTTGCAGTTTGAATGTTAAGAAACATCTCCAAGAATTATTTTAATATGAAGTTTTCTATTGATATCATTTCCTCTGTGACATCATCTTCCTTTTTCACAGAAGCGCTTTCTCATTTATTCCCTTTATTAAGTTCCTCTAGCTGTATATCCAGAGCCTCTCAAATTATGGCAGGGCCAATATTTTCATGGTCACCTATTTCATCGATTGAATCCATTTATGTTCAATTCCAACTTCACTTCCAGCTTTATCCCTTTTTGTTTCTTGCTGCACTTTAACCTTTGTCGGCCAATCCTTCTTTCAGTTACCCACCTCTGTAAAATGTCACATGGGTTTATCACTGAATGCAAGGAGGCAGCATGATTTGCTGTCTGTGTGTGAACTGAATAGATGTACAGTGACCAATAACTGACAGACTTTGGAAGAAGTAAGATGACTGGTCACTGGCCATGGTGCACATCTGTTATTTATATAGTGATTTCTAGACTGAAGAGCTAGCAGCAAAATTTGTACTAAAGCATGGCTAATATGCCATAGTAACTAAACTTTTGCATATCAGAACCATGCAGGTAGTGATGACTTACAAATATATGTCTATTTATTAAGGTATAATTTTGATGTATTATATTACTTGTTCCAGCAATTACTGATAGTATTGATTTTATTTTTGATTTGTGAAATTTCAAAATGACTGAATGTTTAATAAAAAAGATGCATAATGCTTGCAAGTACAGGAAATACTCAGAGAACCTTGCCCAGATCATCTCATCATTCACCTCTACATAGTCCTGAGGCTTATTATAAAACCTGAGACTCTCCAACTGAGGATTTCTTTTCTTGTTGTAGGAGCACACTAAGCCAGAGCAGGGCAACCTGGAAGTACAGGAATATTAATTTTTTTTTTTGGAAGCATGTCTCAACCAATGGCAGAAAGAGAGTTGTCCGATACACACAAATTCCCAAATGTTCTCTATTCCTGGTAACTTCAGGACATGTTCTTCACTGTTTCTCAGAATTTCAAAGTGGAACTGATATTTTTCTCTAGTGGTAACTGACTTGTCACCCTCTATTGACTTCTTTCATTTTCCTGTCTTACTTGCCCATATCTCTAACAGTGTACCTGGAATCAAATATGTAACTTGCACTCTCATCTTTGTCTTGAGGATCTCCTTCTGGAGAAACTAAGTGCAGTCAAAAAACAGAAATTAATTCTAACTAACTGCAAGGCAAGTGGGAAATATGCCCCCCAAATCATATTGAATACCAAAAAAAAGTATAGTGATAAAAGAGTTGTTTTGTAAAACACATTTGTAAATGCAACTGTTCTTCATTTAAAATGATACATATATTTTTTCACCACTCTGTTTATGGTGAGTTGAGCATTCTTACTTGTAAAAGAAGCTTTCATTCATTAGTATAAAAGTTCTTCAGTTGGAAGCTGATTAGTAGAGGAAGTTCTGTGAAAATATGTGAATCGTTAAAGCTCACAAAGGGTAGATGCAAGGAAAATCTGGAGATTACAGCAGAAGGCAACTTTTATACTTTTATCCTAAAGTATCCTCCAGGCAATACTGCAAATAAATTGTACCAGAAAAACATATGTTATAAGAGAAACCCTTGATATTTCTCTCTGAATTAGGTCACCATCTACTGTTTTATCATAACTTTATAAGATTTACTTCATTTTATAGCTTCAATGTTCTCTGAATACTATTTCTAGTGAATTATGGATGGGGAAGATGCTTTCAAAGTATTTTTAGCACTTGGATGAATTATTCCGCTTCTTGTCCACAATCGCCAGTAATTCTGTATCACGGAATTCATAACAAGCATGGTCAAAGTGCTTCTGTGAAAAACGTCCTTCATTTAGTGTGTTTTTTTTTTTTTGGATTGGAGATACATGTTGAATATAACTGTCCACAGAAATTCACAATTTAATTTCACTGCGAGAAAAAGAACCGAGCATTTGAGTAACGAGGTAGAATACATTTCCAAAAGATTGTTTAGGTTTAAAATGTTCTTGAGGGAGATCAGGTTGCAACTTTTAAAACCCACAACCTCAGGTTTTTCCAGGAAGTACAGTAAGATTTTTTGAAACTAACTTTTGGAATGTGTTTTTATTCAATTAATAATGGCATAGAAATGTAGGGAATTAACATAGTCTTTCCTTTATTATCAGTGGCATTTAGAAAAGAGAAACAGGTAGGCAGAAATGAAATGAACATATTATTGAAAGTTCTCATTTTCCCCAGGTCAAATCCCTGCTCTGTAATAGAACAATTAACTGTCCTGACCCATGGTGTGCCCCTTCTCTGTTTGCTGTCAACTCTGACTGTTCAATATCACCCAGTAATAAAGCTAAGTTTTTCTACTTGTTGATATTTCTTTAAAAATACATATATCTCTGCCTGTCATCTCTCTTTTGAACTTCAAATCAGTAACACCGAATGTCTAGTGGGACAGTTTTGTCTCCATATAAACAATCTCAAAACATTCATACTAAAATAGTTACTTTTGTGCTACTACCATCCCTCAATCTACCGCTCCCTTTTCTGATTCCTTTCTGGGTTGGTTAGCAATAACTCTATCAAAACTTTAATGCAAGTAATAAATTGTTTAAAAACTAACCTCATTCTTTTTGTTTCCCTTTAAGTCCAACAATTTACAAATTCTTTTTGAGCTTACCACTAGAGATTCTCTTGCATCCTCCTTTCTTTTCTATCTAAAATAGAAACTTACTTCAACTTACTTCAACTCATCCTTCAACTTACTCCTCACACTACCGACTGTGTAACTTAAAAAATGTAAATGTGACAGTCTTCATTGCTTCTGCATCACCTACCTTACAAACTAAATGGCATTCAAGACCTCTTCTACTTATATATTTGCTCAGAAAACTGTATACCTTGAAACACTCTCCATGTGGAAACAACACAAAGTTATTGAAACAATATTTTAGAAAATCACTTTTATAAAATTATTACAGAGCTGCCAAGAAAATAAGTGACTTCCTCAGACACCAAAAATGAATATTAAGACAGATTTGTAGAGGCATATAGCAGGAAGGATGGAGCTGCCTTATGGACATCTACAAATCACTACTGATCTGATTTTTCATTTCTTTTGGCTGTAAAATGAACAATAAACAAAACCTTGGAAATGAGCATGAAACTAAGTTCAGTGTGGAAACTCCCCTTCCTTTATTAAGCCAGGATTTAGAGACAATACAGTTCTTTAGTTATGCTGTGACTGAGGAATTCCCAAGCTGAAGTGTAAAAATGCCAAAGGAAGGGAAGGAGGGAAGGTAGGAAGGGAAGAAAGGGAAGGGGAGGGAAGGGAGGGGAGAAAGAAAGAAAAAAAGGAAGGGAGGGAGGGATGGATGGAGGGAGGGAGGAAGGAAGGAAGGAAGGAAGAAAGAAAGGTCCACACTTAGACATAATGTTGTGTTTTAAAGAGTTTTTAAAAGAGTTTAAGTTTTTTAAACAGGACTATTAAACAGCCAAGAAAAAAAAAAGATTATTTATAAAGAATCCAAAATTAAGTAAAGGCAAGCAATCAAGATGATGGAGTAGTAGGAAGTGAAGCTCACCTTCTCCCACAAATACATCAAAAATATACTACATGTGGAACAAATCTCACAGAAAATCTACTGAACACTGGCAGAAGACCTCAGACTGCTGAAAAGGCAAGAAAATCTCCACATAACCAGGTGGGACAAAAGAGAAAAAAAAGGGAGAAAGGAACTGGGACAGACCTGTGCCCCTGGGAGACAGCTGTGAAAGAGGAAAGGTTCCTGCATCCTGGATGCCCCCACACCTGTGAGGAGATTGGCTGGGACAGAGGGGGTCTTCAGAGCCTTGGAGGAGGACGCAGCTGCCAGTTTGTGGCAGCCAAAGTGGAGGGAAAACTGCACAGATGGTCAGTGCCACCACCCTGCACTCCTCAACCTGAGACACATGACCACCTGTGCTGGTGGGGGCTGGCAGCTGGAACTCAGGCTTCGGAGCTCAGAAGTGGGGAGAGGACTGGAACTGGCTGTGTGGAAACAGCCTGAGTGGGGCTGGAATTCAATGCGATCACAGCTGAGGTTGTACATGGAGGAAGCCTGGACTGCCTTAGAGGCCAGTCACCATTTTTGGGGGGATGCACGAAGGGACAGACAGGACCTGGATTGTAGCCTTTTTTCCTGAGCCAGTACTGCCTACATGGGTCCAGGGGCAGTCATGAACCATCACTACTGCCCTGCGGTCACTAGCCACCGCAGCTGCCCATCCAGGCTCCAGGAGTGGTTGCAAGCTGCCTTGGCTTCCACTGAGTGCTCCGGGGATGTGCCTGAGCTGCCACCGCCACATGAACTGCCACCGCCACCAAGAACCCCAGGACTAGGCACCAGCCGCTGCATCTGCACACCCCCATCAAGGGGATAACAACCAGCACACGCTGAGGAAAGAAGCGACAGGTATCCATACTAAAAATAGCCCTCACACCAAATATATTAAATCCACACAAGCGACATGGGGACACTCCCACATATAAATAGTCCTCTAAGACCATAGTAGATAACTCTTTCTCCTAAACTCACAGAATAAGAGAAATATAAGTAAAATGAAGCAGAGGAACCACTCCCAGTTAAAAGACCAAGAGAATTCCCCCAAAAGTACAATGAAACAGACCTCTTCAGTCTAACAGACATGGATTTCAAAAAGGAGATAATGAAAATACTGAAGGAATTAAGAAAGGCTATCTACAGAAATGCAGAGTACTGTAAAAAGAAACTAGAAAGAGGAACCAAGAAAAATTAGAAAACTAATTTGCAGAGGTGAAAGCTGAGCTAAAGGCAATGAATAGCAGAATAAATAATGCAGAATAATGAATAAGTGACCTGGAAGATAGAATAATGGAAATCACCCAATCAGGACAGCAGACAGAAAGCCAAATAAAACAAAACAAAAACAAAAAAAAATGAAAGCAATATAAGAGACCTATCAAATTATATAAAGAGTGCCAATCTATGCATAATAGGGATTCCAGAAGGGGAAGAAAGAGAAAAGGGGATCAAAAATGTATTTGAAGAAATTATGGCTGAAAACTTCCCAAACCTAAAGAAGGAATCAGATATACAGGTACAAGGAAGCAAAGAGGGTCCCAAACAGACCTACACCAAGACATATTATAATAAAAATGGCAAAAGTTAAAGAGAAGATTCTAAAGACAGCAAGAGAAAAACAAAAGAATTATAAGGGAATCCCCATAAGGCCATCTGCTTATTTTTCTGCTCTACAGAAATGCTGCAGGCCAGAAGAGAATGGAAAGATATACTGAAAGCCCTGAAATGGAAAAATCTGCAACCTAGGATACTCTATCCAGCAAGATTATCATTTAGAATAGAAGGAGAGAGAAAGAATTTCTCGGACAAGCAAAAACTAAAACAATACAGCAATACTAAACCTATCCTAAAAGAAATATTGAAAGGTCTTCTCTAAATAGAAAAGAAGAATCTATAGGAAAGAGAAAATCACAATTGGAAAGCAAATCATTTAAATAAGTGAGTACATACATTTTAAAAGATCAAAAAATGTCTGTGAAAGTGATGATAACCACAATGAACAGCAAAAGGATGAGCATGAAGATATAAAAGAGGACATCAAAATCATAAGATCATGTCAATAAAATCATATACATCATGAAAAAAAAAAATTAAGTCCAAACTCACCTCTTAAAACAGAAGGCAAATGAACAAACTCCTCCCCCCAAAAATCAAAACACAAAACGAAATGACATCTTCAAAATTTAGAGGAAAATAATTATCTAAATATAAGTACAGGAAAGCTGAGAATTTAATACTAACAGAACCTCACTAAAACTTTGTTAGTTTTCTCTTGATTCATGATAAATTACCACAAAGGTAGATGTTGAAAACAACCCCTATTTATTATCTCATAGCATGGCAGGTCAGAAGTACAAGCAGGCTTGAGTGATTTCTCTGCCTGGGTCTATCAAGTTGAAATCAAGGTATCAGAGCAGGGTTAGGCTCTATGGGAGAATCCACTTCCATGCCCATTTCTATTACTGGCAGAATTCAATTCTTTGCTATTTTAGCACAGAAGTCCCTGTTTTCTGTTGATCAGGGACCACTCTCCGCTCCTAGGTCCTTGCTTTATGGCATCCTCCTGATCAAAGCCTCCAGTGGAGAACCTCCTTCACATATATCCCTCTCATAATTTGAATCTGAATTCCTCTTCTGCAACCAACTAAAGAAATCTCTCTGTTTTTAAAGGGCTTAAGAGTGTATAGCATAAATCACAGCAAGATCCTTTTTGACCCACCTCCTAGAGAAATGGAAATATAAACAAAAATAAACAAATGGGACCTAATGAAACTTAAAAGCTTTTGCACAGAAAAGGAAACCATAAACAAGACCAAAAGACAACCCTCAGAAAGGGAGAAAATATTTGCAAATGAAGCAACTGACAAAGGATTAATCTCCAAAATTTACAAGCAGCTCATGCAGCTCAATAACAAAAAAACAAACAATCCAATCCAAAAATGGGCAGAAGATCTAAATAGACATTTCTTCAAAGAAGATATACAGACTGCCAACAAACACATGAAAGAATGCTCAAAATCATTAATCATTAGAGAAATGCAAATCAAAACTACAATGAGATATCATCTCACACCAGTCACAATGGCCATCATCAAAAAATCTAGAAACAATAAATGCTGGAGAGGGTGTGGAGAAAAGGGAACACTCTTGCACTGCTGGTGGGAATGTGAATTGGTACAGCCACTATGGAGAACAGTATGGAGGTTCCTTAAAAAACTACAAATAGAATGTAAAAAAAGGGCTTAAGAGATTATATTAGGCCTACTTGGACCACAGTAAGTCAGAGACTTAACAAACATTGTTTTATTTAATATAACATAAAATCTTCACAACCATTATATTCATAGTACTAGTGATAAAAAGCACAAGTTTAGAAAAAAAGTAAATGAACATGGTCAATCACAAAGGAAGATAGTGCATGGTGGGTGTTTGAACCTAGTTAACTCCTGAACCCAGGCACACTTCCTAGAATCACACCACTTTACCCCCTTTCAATCTACAATACTTGCTTCAGACTACTTATTTACCTAATAAATAAAATGAACAGTTTACCTGAATTATTCCATAACATTGTTGCCTCAGCACACCCATTTTGTGTGGACAAGAAGCCTGCAGGGGCCTTGAAATGACACTAGCCTCCCCTGCAAGCACATGCTCTAGATAATAGTCCTCAGTCACAATTAATCTAAGTTCCTGATAAGGACTCCAGCAATAGTCCTTGTGATAAGCAGTCTCCCCCACCTCCCAGGGTCTTCCTCTTGTATGCCCCTTTGTAGCTTAGCAAAACCTGCTCTTTGGTTTGCATTGACCAATCCAGCCTTAACCTAGGAACCCAAAGGACTCTACCCACGGACCTTAATAAAGTCCACAGGTCCTGCTGCTCTCTCTGCTTATATTCTGCCTTAACCTTCCCATGTGACCCTTCAGGCTGTGCTGTGTGTACCTCTTCCAGGACCTGTGAGTAATAAACTTCTCTATTTCAATTCCCTGGTCTTTTGTTGAACTGCAGACACCCTGAGGCTCTACTTAACAAATGTTAATTTAACAAACTCACAATACTACAAAAGCTGCATTTTTACTCTGTATACTGAATTTTTTCCCCCCAACACAATATCTTCCTACCTGGCTCCCCAAATTTTGTGATGCTTTTCTGTCATTATCATTTTCAAGACTTGCTGAACACTTCCTCTGAGTGTTTTATGCTTCCCAAACACACGGGACAATGCCAAGGCAATAACTGGTCTCAAAACAAGTTTGTGATGACACATTTAATCAAAAAGAACTGCCAGCTAAGAATCTTGACAACACTTACCGAGCACAGGTGTAGCATTTCTTCAAGTTTATTTACCAAAAAATATGTAGTCTCATAAAAATCTATATCCAGATGCAAAACGATTTGCCTGCACAGCTGTCTCAGACTCTAAGTAGACTAATCAGCTAAGGATTACTTAGCTGATTACAAGACTACTTATTGTTCTTGTTCAGGTATGGGCACTTTTCAAAATGCAGGAACAGTGCAATATTCTGAGTTTCTGTAAGACAATTATATTCAGCTACTAATTAAAGTGGAATGTTGCTGATTTTTCTTTCATAACTCCACAGGTATGACATGTGCCAAGAAGGAATGAGGAAGAATATTAATATTGCATTTATGAAACATATAAAATGAAGTTACAATGCATATGTAATACACTTCTGCCCAGAAAAGGAAATCTGATTCATATTTTTTGTATCATTTAAATACTAATTCTGGCAACAAGAATAACTTGTTAACATGAAAACTTTTTTTTATCCAGTTCCATCAACTACTTTATTTTGTTATTGTCATGAATTACAGCTTTATACACTGTGTGCTCATTAACATAGGTTTATAATTCTCACTATTTTTTTAACATCTTTATTGGAGTATTATGGCTTTACAATGTTGTGTTAGTTTCTGCTGTATAACAGAGTGAATCAGCTTTATGTACACATATATCCCCGTTATCACCTCCCTCTTGCGTCTCCCTCCCACATTCCCTATCCCACCCATCTAGGTGGTCACAAAGCACTGAGCTGATCTCCCAGTTATATGCAGCTGTTTCCCACTAGCTATTTTACAATTGAGAGTGTATATATGTCAATGCTACTCTCTCACTTCGTCCCAGCTTACCCTTCCCCTCCCACATCCTCAAGTTGATTCTCTACGTTTCAGTCTTTATTCCTGTCCCACCCCTAGGTTCATCAGAACCATTTTTTTGTTTTGTTTTTAGATTCCATATATATGTGTTAGCATACGGTATTTTTCTTTTGCATTTTGATTTAACTTCACTCCATATGACAGATTCTAGGTCCATCCACCTCACTACAAATAACTCAAATTTTGTTTCTTTTTATGGCTGAGTAATATTCCATTGTATATATGTGCCACATCTTCTTTATCCATTCATCTGTCGATGAACATTTAGGTTGCTTCCATGGCCTGGCTATGGTAAATAGTGCTGTAATAAACACTGTGGTACATGACTCTTTGAATTATCGTTTTCTCAAGGTATTCCACCAAGTAATGGGATTGCTGGGTCATATGGCAGTTCTATTCTTAGTGTTTTAAGGAAACTCCATACTGTTCTCCATAGTGGTTGTGTCAATTTACATTCCCACCAACAGTGCAAGAGGGTTCCCTTTTCTCCACACCCTCTCCAGCATTTATTGTTTGTAGATTTTTTGATGATGGCCATTCTGACCAGTGTGAGATGATATCTCATTGTAATTTTGATTTGCATTTCTCTAATGATTAGTGATGTTGAGCATCCTTTCATGTGTTTGTTAGCCATCTGTGTATCTTCTTTGAAGAAATGTCTATTTAAGTCTTCTGCCCATTTTTGGATGGGGTTGTTTTTCTGATATGGAGCTGTATGAGCTGCCTGTATATTTTGGAGATTAATTATTTCTCAGCTGCTTTGTTTGCAGATATTTTCTCCCATTCTTAGGGTTGTCTCTTCATCTTGTTTATGGTTTCCTTTGTTGTGCAAAAGCTCCTAAGTTTCATTAGGTCCCATTTCTTTATTTTTGTTTTGATTTCCATCTCTCTAGGAGGTGAGTTAAAAAGGATCTTGCTGTGATTTATGTAAAAGAGAGTTCTTTTTATGTTTTCCTCTAAGATTTTTATAGTGTCTGGCCTTACATTTAGGTCTTTAATCCACTTAGAGTTTATTATTGTGTATGGTGTTAGGGAGTGTTCTAATTTCATTCTTTTACATGTAGCTGTCCAGTTTACCCAGCACCACTTATTGAAGAGGCTGTCTTTTCTCCATTGTATATTCTGGTATCCTTTATCAAAGATAAGGTAATGATATCTGTGTGGGTTTCTCTCTGGGCTTTCTATCCTGTTCCATTGATCTATATTTCTGTTTTTGTGCCAGTACCATACTGTCTTGATTACTGTAGTTGTACTATAGTATGAAGTCAAGGAGCCTTGATTCCACCAGCTCTGTTTTTCTTTCTCAAGATTGCTTTGGGCATTCCGGGTCTTTTGTGTTTCCATACAAATTGTGAAATTCTTTATTCTAGTTCTGTGAAAAATGCCATTGACAGTTTCATAGCGATGGCACTGAATCTGTAGACTGCTTTGGGTAGTATAGTCATTTTCACAATGTTGATTCTTCTAGTCCAAGAACATGGTATATCTCTCCATCTGTTTGTATCATCTTTAATTTCTTCCATCAGTTCCTACAGCGTTCTGCATTTAGGTCTTTTTTCTCCTTAGGTAGGTTTATTCCTAGGTATTTTATTCTTTTTGTTGCAATGGTAAATGAAAATGTTTCCTTAATTTCTCTTTCAGATTTTTCATCATTAGTGTATAGCAATGCAAGAGATTTCTGTGCATTAATTTTGTATCCTGCTACTCTACCAAATTCACTGACTAGTTCTAGTAGTCTTCTGTTAGCATCTTTAGGTTTTTCTATGTATAGTATCATGTCATCTACAAACAGTGACAGCTTTACTTCTTCTTTTCCGATGTACCACTGTACATATATAGATGCTAAAGTAATGGCTCTTAAAAGTCTTTTAGACAATGCCAAATATGAGAAATATATTTTGTATCATGATTCAGTAAAAACATATACATATATATCCACCCAAGAGAAATTTTAAGAAAAAATAATTATGTTTACACTATTTCAGTATATTCTATTTTATTAAAAACATGATATCTGCAACAAATAAATTGATTTTATGATTTACTAATGGTAGATTAGTAGTGATATGTTAAAATAGGTAAGTTAAAAACCTCCATAAATAGAATCTTAGTTGAGCTACTGAAATGTCACAATAAAATCAAGACTGTACCCCTGAACCAGTACTTTAGTCACAGACTTTAGTGGTTAGCTAGGGTTGCCTATATTCCTGCCAAAGTATACCCCACTATATCCTTGGACCATCAAGCCACTGTACATCCTGTTCCCTCGTTCCCTCTACTTGGAAGGCATTTCCCTCCTCTCTAGACTGACAGGTTCCTGCTGTTCCCTCTGGTTTCACCTCAGCTATAAACCTCTCAGAAAATATTTATTTATTACTTGGTGGCGGGGGAGGGATAAATAAAGTAATCCCTTTAATCCCACTTCCCCTAAGGAATTGTCAAAAGATGCAGTAAAATGTCACTTAAGGGAAATGTCTATGCCTGATTTTCTCTGTATTCCCAGAAAAATTTGTGTTCCAATAAATAGAAAAGAATGATGAAGTAATGTACTTTGTTTTTTCTTTATTGTTTTCTACATTTACGTGTTTTACCTAACTAGGAGAAATTTTAAGACGTAGGTTTTATTCAACTTTGAAAATATCACAACACCAACACGGTGTGATATATATAGTGGGAGATCAATTAAATTTTACAGAATTTAATTGAGTTGAACTAACATAGCAGTCAGATTGTCTTACTCCATGTTCTTAAAGAACGTGAATTTCATTTTCTTTAATTTTGTAAAAGCATTCTTCCTAATGCTTGTTATTCATATCCTTATAAAAGGCTCATCTTCAACATAATTTTTTTTCTCCATCAGATTTATTCCCAAAATGGACAGTCATTTAACATAGGTGATCCATTTTCTGTATATTTTTTCTTTTGTCACTCTAAATGCATTATTAATTCCTTTATTTTTTGATCGAACATTTATTGAATAATCAGCTGTGTTCCAGGTGCTTAGCTGAACACTGGAAATAAAAAGACTGACATTAAGAGGTCACAGTAGAGTAGGGGAGATAGATCTTCTAACAATGTAGTAATGGGAAAGTACCATAGTAGAGAATACAAAAGATAATTGTCATTATTATGACCTGCTATCTGCTAGACACTGCACATATCTCATTACAGTCAAAGAAGTTAAGTACAAAGCCTTTTGGGAATAAAAAGGAGAAAATGATTAACTCAACTGATGAAGTTAGGAAAAGATTGAAAGTAGATTTTATTTGAGCAGAGTCTTGAAGAAAATCTTGAAATTCAGCACACAGAAAATGAATAGAGAAATCCCAAGAAGAAAGCAAAATATTCTGTAAAGACTCTGATACCCTGTGTGAGAGCCTACAAAGTAATGTCTGATTTCAGAAATAGTATTAAGAACCTAGGTGAAAAGATGTTCTGTACAAAAGAATATCATATTGAATCATTAAACAGTATTTATGTGTTAAATACCGGTGATTATGTATATTCTCCCTTTATAATCTGATATGTATTACAGAATTGTTTTTTTCTCCCAATTCAGAGATGTGCAGATAACCATCTAAAACTACAGAAATTTAAAATTAAAGATACAAACAGATTATTTTAACATTGGTGATTATGTATATTCTCCCTTTATAATCTGATATGTATTACAGAATTGTTTTTTTCTCCCAATTCAGAGATGTGCAGATAACCATCTAAAACTATAGAAATTTAAAATTAAAGATACAGATTATTTTAACATAAATCATTCAGATGCCCTTGCACCAATTATTATTTTCATGACTATTTTAAATAAACATGTACACATATATGTATGTGTGTACATACATATTAAATCATTCAGATGCCCTTGCACCAATTATTATTTTCATGACTATTTTAAATAAACATGTACACATATATGTATGTACATACGTGTACATACATAGGTATATGTATTTTTAAGAGACTGAGCAAAAGTTCAATAAAGGTATATAAGCTAAGACATCTCTTTATACTCATATACAGACAGAAGAATAAATAGACATTTTAAAATCAGGGGCCATACTGTACATGTCAATTTTTATGTACAAAAGTACTGTTAAATGTAATTAAATTTTATAGATAAAAATAACACCCAACTGAAATAGGGAAATTTGTTCCACTTCATACAAATGTTTTCAGCACAATTAGGGATATTAGTAAAAGAAAATCCTCTAAGGTTAAGATATTTGACTACAAAGAACTTACAGATATTCGAGTCTTTTTGTTTTACTTTTCCTTTATTCCATCTTTCATTTTTAGACAGTATTGATTGATATCCTGTTACTTCAGTTGCATAAATTAGCAGTAACACCTCATTATACCTCACTTTCTGTGATTTTTCAGTTATATTTTTAACTGGTGGTTAAACAAACACATAAGTAAATAAAACAAGAACCTTTTCTTTAGTCAGTTCAGGGTGCTATAACAAAAATTACAGGCAGTGTGGTTTAAACAATAAACATTTATTTCTCACAGTTCTGGAGGCTGAAAGTCTGAAAGCAGGGTGCCAACATTAGTAGATTTCTTGGTGAAGACCCTCTTCATGGTTTACAGGAATAAACTTAGGAATAAACTTAGCCAAGAAAGCAAGAGACTTGTACAATGAAAATTACAGAACAGTGCTGAAATAAATTAAAGAAAACAAACACAAAATGGAAAGACATCTGTGTTCATGGGTAAGAAGACTTAATATTGTTAAAATGTCCATGCTACCCAAAGTGATCTACAGATTCAATGCTATCCCCAACAAAATCCCAATGACATTTTCTGCAGAAATAGAAAAAAAAAAATCCTAAAATTCAAATGGTACCACAAAACACCCAGAATAGCCAAAACAATCTTGAGAAGAACAACAAAGCTAGAGGCATCACACTTCCTGAATCCAAAATATATTACAAAGTTACAGTAATCAAAACAATATGGTACTGGCATAAAGACAGACACAGCAACAAATAAAACAATGGAGAGTCCAGAAATAAAGCCACACATATGCAGTCAGGTGATCTTCAACAAGGCTGACAAGAATACATAATGGAGAAAGTAGAATCTCTTCAACAAATGGTGCTGGAAAAACTGAATAGCCATACACAAAAGGAAGAAGGTGGACCCTTATCTTACACCATACACAAAATTCAACTCAAAATGGATGACTGAAACTTTAGATGTAAAACTATAAAACTCCTAGAAGCAAGCATACGGGGAAATCCTCATTGGTCTTGGTAATGATTTCCTAGATATGACATGGAAAGAACAGGCAACAAAAGCAAAAATAGACAAATGGTATTGCTTCAAACTAAAAAGCATCTGTAGGGTCCCCACCCCGCCCAGTGCAGCAGGAAACAATAGAGTGAAAAGACAACCTATATAATGGATGAAAATATGTGCAAACCATATATCTGGTAAGGGGTTACTTTCTAAAATAAACTAGGTACTCATATAACTCAATAGCAAAAAAGTAAATAACCTAATTTTTTAAATGGGCAAAATATTAAATAGGCATTTATTTTAAAAAAAGATATACAAATGGCCAATAGGTACATAAAAAGATGTTCAACAACACTAATCGTGAAGGAAAAACAAATTTTAAAAAAAGAAATGATGTATCACTTCATACCTCTTAGGATGGTCATTATTTTAAAAATAATGTTGACAAGAGTGTGTGAAAACTACAGCCCTTGTGCATCGCTGGTGGAAATGTAAAGTGGTATAGCTGCTATGGAAACCAGTATGGGGATTCCTCAAACAATTAAAAATAGAACTACCATATGATCCAGCAATCCCACTTTGGGCTATTTACCCACAAGAATTGAAAGCAGGATTCCAAAGAGATATTTGCACTCCCATGTTTATCTCAGCAATTATTCACAATAGCCAAGAGGTGAAAAAAAACTTAAATGTCCATTGACAGATAAATTAATAAAGAAAATGTGGCATATACATACAATGGAATATTACTGAGTCTTTGAAAGGGAGATCCTATTATATACTATAGAATGCACAAATCTTGAGGCCACATGCTAGGTGAAATAAGCCAGTCATAGAAGCACAAATATTACATGATTCCACTTATGTAAGATATGAAAAGTAGTCAAATTCTATGTGAGTAGAAAGTAGAATGGTGGTTGTCAAGGCCTGGAGAGAAGAGAAAGTGGGAGTTGTCCTGCAATGGGCATAGAGTTTCACTCATGCAAGATGAAAAAGTTCTAGAGAACTGTTATACAACAATGTGCATATAGTTAACAATATTGTACACTTGAAATTTATGAATAGGTAGATTTCATGCTCGGTGTTTTATAACACAATGAAAAAAGAAAAGTTCCCTTATTGCTTATCCTTAATAATGGTATTCATTCTCTGTCATTCTCATAGGTGTGTACTATTATATTTATTTTAATTAAAATTTTTGAACAACCTTGCTTTATCTCTTCACTAATTGGATAATAAATAGCTAATTGTAGTTTTTAGTACATGCTCAATTTATCTGTTTACCTCCACCCTAGGTATTATATGTGTACTGTAGTTCATATCATTATGTGTGATATATAGTTCATACATATCATAATACAATTTTAATAATCATAATAATAGTCATAATACAATTTACCAACAACCCACCTTAAGAAATGGAGGTCAAACATCATTTTAAAATCACTATTTTCTCTGATCCCATCTTCCTTCCCTACCTCACATCAGTGACTATCATGATAAATATGTGCTTATCCTCTTGTTTTATAGTTTTATTACAATCCCCATACTTCCTGAATATTGTATTTTTTAGTTGTTTTTTAAAGCATTTTATTTACTCTGTTTATTTAATTAATTTACTATTATTATTTTTTTATTTTGGTCATGTCACGTGGCATGCGGAATCTTAGTTCCCCGAACAGAGATCCAACCCGGTGCCCCTTGCAGTGGAAGCGCCAAATCTTAACCACTGGACTGCAAGGGAAGTCCCTTTAGTTGTTTTCCTTAATGTCAGGTTTATTTAAATATACAATTCTTTAAATTTAGAAAATGTATATTTTTCATGTACCCAATACAAAAAAACAACATATGGAACACTTCCATCCCCATAGAAAGTTCCATTTAGTTCTTTTGTGGTCAATCCTCTTCTTTCCTGCAGTCTCTAGCAATTTCTTTGTTTCTTTGTGTTTTGAGATTCTAAAGCAGATTCATACTACATAAATTTGTGACTTGCTTTGTTACCCATTATTATGCATGGGCCATTCAACCACACTGATGTATTTATCTTCATTATTGAATAATATTTCATTGCGTGAAAACACCATAATTTTGTTGCTATTCTTTAGTAAACGGATACTTGGATTTTTTCCAGTTTTTCTTCTATCAAAAGAAAATGTTCACGTGAACATTATTAATTCTAGAAAAAATTTCTGTGTCATAGATTACGCGTGCCCCATATTATTCATATCAGAAAGCACATGCCTAAAGGACTATAATAATCCTATAGTCTAAGCCTTGTAAATAGTCTTTTTTGTTTCTTTTTGGTGTGGGGACACGGTATGTATCATGAATAGTGGTGTTAACACTCCCCTGATTGGAAATGGGTATAGGCATTCATTTATTCACTGGTCTGTCATGTTTTTCCTTCAATGAAATGTCTAGGAGTGCCTATTGTACAAATATCACTTTGATGCATTTTTGCTTTTTTTTTGGTTTCGGTCTTTCTTTTTAGTATCAGGAATCATATTTTTATTCTCGATATTAACCTTTTGTTAGTTTGATGGATTGCAAATATGTCCTTTCAGTTTATGTCATTTCATTTTCTTTATGGCTTCTTTTAATAAACAGAAGTCAATTTTAAACTAGTCAAATCTAACAAAAATTTTCCTTCATAGTTTGCTGTGGTATGTTTTGTTTGAAAACATTTTCCTACTCCAGTTTCGTAGACAGTACTAATATCTAACATTGTTTCAAAGTTTTTTCTTTATACTAAAGCCCCTCATTTTTATGGAGTTGATACCAGTTTATTATACAGACATCCACTTTCACTTTTCCCTGTGAAAAAATATTTTCTCTACACCATTACACCATTTTAAAGTAGCTTTTTCTCCTTTCTTTCTGCAATGACACCTCTAACATTTACAAAGTGTCCCTCTATATGTGGAATATATAGTTGAATAGTCTAACCTCTCTTTGCACCGATACCACATTCCCTTAATTACTGTTGCTTTATAACAAGCCTTAAAATCTAAAGGAAAAAGTCTCATTTGCTTCTGCTTAGTTTTAGGAAGATAATGGCTATCCTTACTCCTTTACCTTCAAATAAAACTTTTATGTGTAAAAATTAGCTTGTCAAATCATGTTGTGAATATGCTTAGAACTGCTGTCAATCTATAAGCGCATCTGGAATTAGAATTTAGAATTTGTTAACCCTCTATTCATAATACACTTCCTCCTTTAGGAGTTTTTTTAGGTGTTTCAATAAAGCTTTGTATTTTCTCCATAAAATTTTGAAATTATATTTGTTATCTATATCGTGAAGTATTTTATATTTAATTTATCCTCTAGGAATTCTACCTGAATTACTAAGGTATTAAAGTCTAAAGTTATTAGTAAGTGTGTTTATTCTCCTCCTGAAGTACAGAAACTTTTAAATCACATTTCGTCAGTTAACTGCCACCCTTCCAAATTCATATTTATGTCATTAATATTTATGTTTTTATTTTTTTAAACTACACAAATTTGTTTTTTGTACCAGTATCTTGAAATATTTCTGGCATTATTTTCACTATCTATGGTTTTAAAATAATTTAGCGAGAGATGCTGAGCTGGCACTGCGAGCTGGAGTGTGTGAGTGGCATGCCTGCACCAGGCCCACCAGAACTCTGCTCCCTCTCCACTGATGAGATCCCTATGAAGCAGTCCTGCTGACTGATGCTCTGTCAGGGAGAGCATTGTTTCTAGAATGCAAGCTCCCACCTCTCAATTCTCTGACCAAAGATAACACTTTCCTTTGCTTCTGAACTGGACTCTGCTTCTTCTGTTGGCTTGAATGACACCAGGCAGAAGGACCCTTGTTGGGGACCAACTTGGAAAGGATTTAGTAAATAAACAAACCCAACAACTTAAAGAAAATTTTGGTCTCCAGCAAAACCATATCTATATAATTACACTACAACATAGACTGTGAGGACAGTCCCCAAGTTGTCAGCATCTCAAGACACTCATAAGTTCCCCGTGACAGAATCTGGACCACTGAAAATCCAGAGATATGGCAGTAAAATAGATAGCTTCCCTCAAAACCTCCTCACATTTTAGAATTAAGAAGAATCAACTCGAGGACCTTCAAGATGGTGGAGGAGTAACACGTGGAAATCACCTTCCTCCCCACAAATACATCAAAAATACATCTACATGTAGAACAACTCCTACAGAACACTTACTGAACGCTGGCAGAAAACCTGACTTCCCAAAAGGCAAGAAACTCCCCACGTACCTGGGTAGGGCAAAAGAAAAAAGAAAAAACAGAGACAAAAGAATAAGGATGGGACCTGCACCTCTGAAAGGGAGCTGTGAAGGAGGAAAAGTTTCCACACATTAAGTAGCCCCTTCACTGGTAGAAATAGGGGGTGGGCTGGGGGGAAGCTTCAGACCCACAGGGGAGAGCACAGCAAAAGGGGTGCAGAGGGCAAAGCAGAGAGATTCCCACACAGAGGATTGGTGCTGACCAGCATTCACCAGCCCCAGAGGCTTGTCTGCTCACCCACCAGGGCAGGTGGGGGCTGGGAGCTGAGTCTCAGGCTTCAGAGGTCAGATACCAGGGAGAGGACTGGGGTTGGCTGCGTGAACACAGCCTGAAGGGGGCTAGTGCGCCACAGCTACCTGGGAGGGAGTCTGGGAAAAACTCTGGAACTGCCTAAGAGTCAAGAAACCACTGCTTTGGGGTGCACTAGGAGAGGGGATTCCTTCCCTGTCTGCACACAGAAGGCAGAGCACCGCCTAAACAAGCTCCAGAGACGGGTCTGAGCCAGAGTTATCAGTGTGGACACCAGAAACGGGTATAAAACGCTGATGCTGTTGCTGCAGCCACCAAGAAGCCTGTGTGCAAGCACAGGTCACGATCCACCACCACCACCACCACCACCAGCCTGTGCAGCCCGCCACTGCCAGGGTCCTGTGATCCAGGGAAAACTTTCCCGGAGGAAAACATACAGTGTGCCTCAGGCTTTTGCAACGTCATGCTGGCCTCTGCTGCCACAGGCTCGCCCCACATTTCGTACCCCTCCCTCCCCAGGGCCTGAGTGAGACTGAGCCTGCTAATCAGCCGCTACTTTAACCCCCTCCTGTATGGGAGAAAAACAGATGCCAGAGGGCTACCTACATGCAGAGGCAGGGCCAAATCCAAAGATGAATTCCAGGAGCTTCGCGACCAAAGAAGAGAAAGGGAAAGTTCTCCATGTAGCCTCAGGAGCAGTGGATTGAATCTCCACAATCAACTTGATGTACCCTGAATCTGTGGAATACCTGAAGAGACAACGATCCTTCCCAAAATTGAGGCAGTTGACTTTGGGAGCAACTGTAGACTTGGGGTTTGCTGTATGCAACTGACTAGTTTCTGATTTATAAGTTTATCTTAGTTTAGTTTTTAGCACTTGTTATCATTAGTGGATTTATTTATTGGTTTCATTGCTCGCTTTTTTCTTTTTTTAATTTTAATATTAAAAATTTTTTTTATTATAATAGCTTTATTTTATTTATTTCTTCTTCCCTTCTTTCTTTTTTTCCCCCCTTTTCTCTGAGCCATGTGGCTGACAGGGTCTTGGTGCTCTGGCTGGCTGTCAGGTCTGTGCCTCTGAGGTGGGAGAGCCGAGTTCAGGACACTGGACCACCAGAGACCCACGTAATATCAATTGGCAAGAGCTCTCCCAGAGATCTTTGTCTCAACATTAAAACCCAGCTCCACTCAATGACCAGCAAACTCCAGGGCTGGACACGCCATGCCAAAAACTAGCAAGAAGGAACACAAACCCACCCACTAGCAGAGAGGATGCCTAAAATCCTAATAAGTTCAGAGACACCCCAAAACACACCATTGGACATGGTCCAGAAAGACAATATCCAGCCCCACCCACCAGAACACAGGCACCAGTCCACTCCACCAGGAAGCCTATACAGCCAAACAAACCAACATTACCCACTGGGGGCAGACACCAAGAACAATGGGAACTACAAACCTGCAGCCTGAGAAAAGGAGACCCCAAACACAGTAAATTAAATAAAATGAGAAGACAGAGAAATATGCAGAAGATAAACGAGCAAAGTAAAAAGCCTCCGGACCAAACAAATGAAGAGGAAATAGGGAGTGTACCGGAAAAAGAATTCTGAATAATGATACTAAAGATGATCTAAAATCTTCAAAATAGAAAGGAGAAAATATAAGAAACGTTTTACAAGGACCTAGAAAAACTAAAGAGCAAACGAACAATGATGAACAACACAATAAATGAAATTTTAAAATCTCTAAAAGGAATCAATAGCAGAATAACTGAGGCAGAAGAATGCATAAGTGACCTGAAAGATAAAATAGTGGAAATAACTATGGCAGAGCACAATAAAGAAAAAAGAATGAAAAGAATTGAAGACAGTCTCATAGACCTCTGGGACAACATTAAACGCACCAACATTCAAATTATATGGGCCCCATAAGCAGAAGAGAAAAAGAAAGGGACTGAGAAAATATTTGAAGAGATTATAGTTGAAAACTTCCCTAATATGGGAAAGGAAATAGTTAATCAAGTCCAGGAAGCACAGAGAATCCCATACAGGATAAATCCAAGGAGAAACACTCCAAGATACATATTAATCAAACTATCAAAAATTAAATACAAAGAAGAAATACTAAAAGCAGCAAGGGAAAAGCAAAAAATAACATACAAGGGACTCTCCATAAGGTTAACAGCTGACCTTTCAGCAGAAACTCCGCAAGCCAGAAGGGAGTGGCAGGACATATTTAAAGTGATGAAAGGGGAAAACTGACAACCAAGATTACTCTACTCAGCAAGGATTTCATTCACATTCCACAGAGAAATTAAAACCTTTAGAGAGGTTTTAAGAGCTAAGAGAATTAGCTAAGAGAATTCAGAGCTAAGAGAGCTAAGAGAATTCAGCACTACCAAACCAGCTTTACAACCAATGCTAAAGGAATCTGGAGGCAGGAAACACAAGAGAAGGAAAAGACCTACAATAACAAACCCAAAACAATTAGGAAAGTGGTAATAGGAACATACATATTGATAATTAACTTAAATGTAAATGGATTAAATGCTCTAAGCAAAAAATATATGCTGGCTGAATGGATACAAAAATAAGACCCATATATATGCTGTCTACAAGAGACCGACTTCAGACCTAGGGACATACAGACTGAAAATGAGGGGATGGAAAAAGATATTCCATGCAAATGGAAATCAAAAGAAAGCTGGAGTACCAATTCTCATGTTAGACAAAATAGATTTTAAAATAAACACTATTACAAGAGACAAAGTAGGACACTACATAGTGATCAAGGGAATATCGAAGAAGAAGATACAACAATTGTAAATATTTATGCACCCAATCAGGAGCACCTCAATACATAAGGCAAATGCTAACAGCAAAGGGGGAATTGACAGTAACAATAATACTAGGGGACTTAAACACCCCATTTTCACCAATGGACAGATCAACCAAAATGAAAATAAATAAGGAAACACAAGCTTTAACTGATACATAAACAAGACAGACTTAATTGATATTTATAGGACATTCAATGCAAAAACAACAGAATACACTTTCTTCTCAAGTGTTCATGGAACATTCTCCAGGATAGATCATATCTTGGGTCACGAATCAAGGCTTGGTAAGTTTAAGAAAATTGAAATCATATCAAGTATCTTTTCCGAACACAATGCTATAAGACTAGATATCAATTACAGGAAAAAACTGTAAAAAATACAAACACATGGAGGCTAAACAATACACTACTAAATAACCAAGATATCACTGAAGAAATCAAAGAGGAACTCAAACAATACCTAGAAAAAAATGACAATGAAAACACGACGGCCCAATACCTATGGGATGCAGCTGGGATGTAGCAAAAGCAGTTCTAAGAAGGAAGTTTATTACAGCAATATAGTCGTACTTCAAGAAACGAGAAAAATCTCAAATAAACAACCTAACCTTACACCTAAAGCAATTAGAGAATGAAGAACAAAAAAAACCCCAATGTTGGCAGAAGGAAAGAAAACATAAAGATCAGATCAGAAATAAAGGAAACTATAGCAAATATCAATAAAACTACAGCTGGTTCTTTGAGAAGATAAACAAAATTGATAAACCATTAGCCAGACCCATTAAGAAAAAAAGGGAAAAGACTCAAATCAACAGAATTAGAAATGAAAAAGAAGTAACAACTGAATCTGCAGAAATACAGAGAATCATGAGAGATTAATGCAAGCAACTATATGCCAATAAAATGGACAACCTGGAAGAAATGGATAAATTCTTAGAAAAGCACTACCTTCCGAAATTGAACCAGGAAGATATAGAAAATATAAACAGACCAATCACAAGCACTGAAATTGAAACTGTGATTAAAAATCTTCCAACAAACAAAAGCCCAGGAACAGATGGCTTCACAGGAGAATTTGATCAAACATTTACAGAAGAGCTAATACCTATCCTTCTCAAACTCTTCAAAAATATAGCAGAGGGAGGAACACTCCCAAACTCATTCTACAAGGCCAAAATCACCCTGATACCGAAACCAGACAAAAATGTCACAAAGAAAGTAAACTGCAGGCCAATATCACTGATGAACAAAGATGCAAAAATTCTAAGCAAAATACTAGCAAACAGAATCCAGCAGGGGTCTGATCATACGCCATGATCAAGAGGGGTTTATCCCAGGAATGCAAGGATTCTTCAATGTACACAAATCAATCAATATGATACGCCATAATAACAAATTGAAGACTAAAAACCATATGATCATCTCAATAGATGCAGAAAAAGCTTTGGAAAAACTTCAACACCCATGCATGATAAAAACTCTCCAGAAAGTAGCCATAGAGGAACCTTATCTCAACATAATAAAGGTCATATATGACAAACCCACAGCCAACATTGTTCTTAATGGTGAAAAACTGAAACACCATTTCCACTAAAATCAGGAAAAAGACAAGGTTGCCCACGCTCACCACTATTATTCAACACAGTTTTGGAAGTCCTAGGCACAGCAATCAGAGAAGAAAGAGAAATAAAAGGAATTCAAATAGGAAAAGAAGAAGTAAAACTGTCACTGTTTGCAGATGACATGATACTATACATAGAGAATCCTAAAGATGCTACCAAAAAACTACTAGAGCTAATCAATGAATTTGGTATAGTACCAGGATGCAAAATTAACACATAGAAATCTCTTGCATTCCTATACACTAATGATGAAAAATCTGAAAGATAAATTAAGGAAACACTCCCATTAACCACTGCAACAAAAAGAATAAAATACCTAGGAATAAACCTACCTAAGGAGACAAAAGACCTGTATGCAGAAATCTATAAGACACTGATGAAAGAAATTAAAGATGATACAAACAGATAGATATACCATGTTCTTGGATTGGAAGAATCAACATCGTGAAAATGACTATACTACACAAAGCAATCTACAGATTCAATGAAATGCTTATCAAACAACTAATGGCATTTTTCACAGAACTAGAACAAAAAATTTTCACAACTTGTATGGAAACACAAAAGACCCCAAATAGCCAAAGCAATCTTGAGAAAGAAAAAGAGAGCTGGAAAAATCAAGGCTCCCTGATACAAAGCTACAGTAATCAAGACAGTATGGTACTGGCACAAAAACAGAGAAATATAGATCAATGGAACAGGATAGAAAGCCCAGAGATAAACCCACACACATATGGTCACCTAATCTTTGATAAAGGAGACAAGAAAATACAATGAAGTAAAGACAGCCTCTTCAATAAGTCGTGCTGGGAAAACTGGACAGCTACATGTAAAAGAATGAAGTTAGAACACTCCCTAACACCATACAAAAAAATAAACTCCAAGTGGGTTTAAGACCTAAATGTAAGGCCAGGCACTATAAAACTCTTAGAGGAAAACATAGGCAGAACATTTTTTGACATAAATCACAGAAAGATCCTTTTTGACCCACCTCCTAGAGAAATGGAAATAAAAACAAAAATAAACAAATGGGACCTAATGAAACTTCAAAGCTTTTGCACAAGAAAGGAAACCATAAACAAGACGAAAAGACAACCCTCAGAATGGGAGAAAATATTTGCAAACGAAGCAACTGACAAAGGATTAATCTCCAAAATGTACAAGCAGCTCATGTTGCTCAGTATCAAAAAAACAAGCAACCCAATCCAAAAATGGGCCGAAGACCTAAATAGACATTTCTCCAAAGAAGACATATAGAATGCCAACACACACATGAAAGGATGCTCAACATCACTAATCATTAGAGAAATGCAAATCAAAACTACAATAAGGTATAACTTCACACCAGTCAGAGTGGCCATCATCAAGAAATCTACAAACAATAAATGCTGGAGATGGTGTGGAGAAAAGGGAACTCTCTTGCACTGTTGGTGGGAATGTAAATTGATACAGCCACTACAGAGAACAGTATGGAGGTTCCTTAAGAAACTAAAAGTAGAACTACCATACGACCCAGCAATCCCACTACTGGTCATATACCCTGAGGAAACCATAGTTCAAAAAGAGTAATGTACCATAATGTTCATTGCAGCTCTATTTACAATGGCCAGGACATGGAAGCGACATAAGTGTCCATTGACAGATGAATGGATAAAGAAGATTTGGCATGTATATACAATGGAATATTACTCAGCCATAAAAAGAAACAAAATTGAGTTATTTGTAGTGAAACATGTAAGACACATGTAATGTGGTGGATGGAACTAGAATCTGTCATACAGAGTGAAGTTAAATCAAAAAGCGAAAAAAAATACTGTATGCTAACACATATATATGGAATCTTAAAAAAAAAAATTGATTCTGAAGAACCTAGGAGCAGGACAGGAATAAAGATGCAGACGTAGAGAACGGACTTGAGGACACGGGGAGGGGGAAGGGTAAGCTGGGACGAAGTGAGACAGTGGCATGGACATATATACACTACCAAATGTAAAACAGATAGTAGTGGGAAGCAGCTGCATAGCACAGGGAGATCAGCTTGGTACTTTGTGACCATCTAGAGGGGTTGGATAGGGAGGGTGGGAGGGAGACGCAAGAGGGAGGGGATATGGGGATATAAGTATACGTATAACTGATTCACTTTGTTATACAGCAGAAACTAACACACCATTGTAAAGCAATTATACTCCAATACAGATGTTTTAAAAATTAAAAAATAAAATAAAATAATTTAGCGATTACTGCCTAGATCTTTTATCTCATTCGAGGTTTCAAAATGGTTTTGAATCAGTCACCTATTGCTGCTTAACAAGTTACCTCAAAACCAAATGGCTTAAAACAATAACCATTTAGTATTGCTCATAAGCCTCTGGTCAGTTTTAGTGATTCTGTTGAGATATGCACAACTGATCTCTGCTGGGCTAGCTCGTGTATTTGAACTCAGCTGGCAGCTTAGCTACAGCTGGCTGCTCTAATGACATCTAATAGGGTAGCCAGGGCTTGATCCCACGGCAGTTACAGAAGTGAGAAGGGTTACAGAAGTGAGAAGAAAAGCATGCAAAGCCTCTTGAGCTTTAGGTTCAGAACTGGCACAACATCATATTCTTTGAACTCTTATTATTCAAAGCAAGTTATATAGCTTTATTCAAAGAGTGCGGAAACAGACTCCACTTCTTGAGATGAAAGCCTGTAAGGTATCACTGCAAATGACATGGTAGATAATTGTGGAAATGTCTGTAGCCCATCACAGTTATTATCCTTATTTTACCATTTCCTCTGAATTTATTAGTTGGAATACTTTTATTCTTTCCCTTATCAATTTGTTATTAACTTGACATACAGATGATACTGGAAAGTCAAGAAATAATGTCTAATTCTATGTGTGTGCATGTGTCTTGTTTTTATTTGTACTTTTTTTGGTAAATGATTTAAAAAAATGAATTCGTGTCATAGTAATTTCCAATGTTGACTATAATTTCTTATCCTTCTCCTAGATTCAAAATTATTGTCAAATCCATTCCTGAAGATTCCACTCACAGCAGTCTTCTCTTTTAAGTGTATGGTTTTTTGGTGATTTCTGAGTTCTAGCAATATTTCCTTTCTTAATACATTCTTCACAGTGTATTTAGACATTTATATGTTAATCTACAAATGTTTCATGCAATCCATAAGAATAGACTATACGAAAAATTCACTTGGTCAAGAAACTGAAAATTAATAAAGGGAAACCTAAATGGAGTTGGAAGGTCAGAAGGGAAAGCTGTTATGCAGATATCACTCAACATCAATACAGATTTCAACAGGAAGAGATGTACATTGCATCTCCTGTAGGAAGTGACACTATTTCATTCCCACTGGCAGAAGAAAAAGACCTTCCCTTTGCCTGGCAACAGCTTAACCAATGAGAGACTGTCACAACTCAGCAAACGAAAAGCTACTACACTTTGAACTCTCAGTTTGCTCCAATGGACATTTTGTTTATAACCGCCCCTCCCAACTTCACCTTCTCCTCTATGAAAGAGTTTCCTCTTCTTGGCTTTACCAGACATGCATGTGGTTCACCATAGTGGTATGCCTTGATCTGCAGTTCTTTGCTGCTCACAAATAAATCCACTTTGCTGTAAAAATAACTGGCCGTTTTATTGTTTTAGGTTAACGAAACACATCCTTGGGCCATTTCTGATAATAATTTAAATATGCTATTCACATAACTGCATGTGACCTGCAGCATCAATTCTATACATAAGAAGCATGTTTTATTCATATATCTTACAGATTTTAAACATTTAGTTTTTTAGTTGGTATCCCACAGATGCTACAAACTAAACCCTGTAAATAAGCTATAT